>NW_017728992.1:201079059-201083780 GCF_001723915.1 Gavialis gangeticus
GAATCCTCCAATTTATCACCTAGTCTCCTTTGTGCCAAAACTTATTCTTAGAAATCTTTCATTACAAAATCTTTCCTGGCAAACATGTCAGTTGCCTCATCATCTCAAGGAATAACACTGATCAAGCTGCACAAAAGAACCAGTATTACACTAAGTTTTAATGTCATCAGGCAAGGTTTTAATCTAAGAATATTTTCTTTGGTGTCTAACTTGTCACAATGAACATTTACTGAAGATGACACTGTTACACAAAATGAGAGAATCAGAACTGATGCCAACATGCAAAATATATATTCAGAGTGCTATATGACATAAGTTATTACTATTTCCTGAAATGCAATACCATCCATAAAAAGAGAGCATGAAGAAATACTTGAGCATTTTTTCAAAACATCATTATGATTTAGATTTAGCTGTAGGTAATGCTGAAGTTTACAATTTGCAACTTGTAAACAGGCCTGTAAGCCTACCTAACTTATTTAAATGTTCATTTAGTAGTACCAATATCCAGGAAACGAGGCAATATTAAGAAACTATTTGTGTGTTATGTAAAGGTGACTGTTGTGCGTCTGGAGTATCCTTAGCAGCTCAGAGATTTCGTTCCAATTGAAGATCCCCGATATAAGGAATCATCCAGTAATGTATCATTACTTACTCATAATCATCCTTTGAGCTTCCCTTTCCCCACATTCCCACTTGCACATTAAAATAGCAGGGTGCCCTACACCCTGAAGAGTGAGCACGTTTTAGTTAAGTACATACTGCTGCACAACTCCCCCACTTGGGGCAATGGAGAGCAATTCTAAATCTACGCATTTACTCAACAGAGAGTAGGGTCTCAGAAAGAGCATCAGGAAGGAAATACATGCAGGAAGATAAAAATTTAAGGCTGCCTTAGGCATGAATATGAGATAGGGACTCACAATGCTTTCTTTGCCTTAAGGTTTACCTTAGGGGTTTCTACTAATGACAGCAACAAAAGAAAGATCAAGGAAAGTGTGGGTCCCTTAGTGAATGGGAGACAGAACTTTGTGACAGATGAAGCAGAAAAGACTGAAGTGCTCAATGCCTTTTTTACCTCAGTCTTCACAGGCATGGTCAGCTCCCAGAATGCTGCACCGGGCAGCACAGTTTGGGGAGGAGATGAGCAGCCAACAGTGGCAAAAGAACCAGTTAGGGACTATTTAGAAAAGCTGGACGTGTACAAGTCCACGGGGCTGGATGTGTTGCACGCGAGGGTGTTGAGCAAGTTGGCTGATGTGTTTGTAGAGGCGTTGGCCATCATCTTTGAAAACCCGTGGTGATTGGGAGAGGTCCTGGCTGATTGTAAAAGGACAAACATAATCCTCATCTTTAAGAAAGGGAAGAAGGAGACTCCAGGGAACTACAGACCAGTCAACCTCACTTCAGACCCTGGTAAAATCATGGAGCAAATCCTCAAGGAATCCATATCTAAGCACTTGGAGAAGAAAATGATGAAGAACAGCACCATGGATTCATCAAGAGCAAGTCATGCCTGATCAACCCGATTGCCTTCTATGATGGCATGACTGGCTCTGTGAATGCAGAGACAGCAGTGGATAAGCAACCTAACGAAGTTTGTTTTGTACGAATATACTGTAAGGTGGATAGAAAACTGGCTGGATTGTCAGGCACAAAGGGTAGTAATCAATGACTTGATGTCTAATTGGCAGCCTGCGTCAAGTAGAGTGCCCCTGGTTTCAGTCCTGGGACCAGTGTTGTTCCATATCTTTATCAATGAAGATGGGATGGAGTGAACCCCCAACAAGTTTGCAGATGACATCGAACTGTTGGTTCTCTGGCTACTACAGAAGGTCTTTATAGCTGGCAAGTCATACTGGGCTTGCTGAAATAATGGTAAATCTTTTCATTCTGAGTTTTCTTAATGGAAGGTCAATGGAAGGGACATGATATACAAGGTGATGGAGTCAATCTAATTGAAACGAAGGAGACAGATAGTCTCTTTGTGCTCTTAAGCAATGAACTTGGATTCAGTGTTTTGTTCATATCAAAGTGATTTGGCCTTGAGTAACAAATATCATTTTGGGTTACAGACCTGTTCACTCTCCAAGACATAAAAAGCACAAAGTCCAGGCATCATTCTCCAGTATAACTACCAATCCTGAATGCTCCCAAGATAGCAATAAAGCTATTTATATTACATCGGGGTGTCAAACCCATGTCTCACCACAGGCTAGATCCAGACTTGGTAGTCAGGTGACTGGCAGCAGTGCAGGGGTTAGTGCAACCATCACTCATCCCCTGCTGACACACACCTTAAATGAAGCTCCAGAACAGATTTCAGCAGTGGTCCCTTCCCCTGCTCTCTCCACCCCTGAATTCTTAGCCCCTGGGAGACTCATGGGCCATACAACAGTTTTTTAAAGCAGATCCAGCCTCTGGACCACACTGGCCTCACTGCATTACATTATTATTCTGTACTACTCTAAGCTAACTATGAGAAAATCCAAAGCTAGTCTCAGGGGACAGTCTAGTCCTAAGGCAAGATGACAAGTACAGCTCATTCTCTGTGGTAGTAGGTGGCAACAAAAAACAAAAGAGGTCATTGATGAATCTTATGTACACACACAGATGAGAGCAAAGTTGCCAATGAGCAGATTTAGTGCATGCCGTTTGAACATGGGTTTTCAACAGCTTCGTCGCCAAGGACAATCACTGCTTTCCTAAGTGATAACAAAGAGCTCCTCAAAAACAGATTTTACATTGCATCAGAGAATAATTTACACATTAGAAACCGTGCAAAAAGAATCACTCATTTTTCTGCCTTTCAAAGTGAATAGCGATGCTTTAAATACAGAAAATAAATTGTAGCAAATTTCAAAGAAATCAGGATGAAGACAGAACTGTTAAATTATAGAGTGAGTTTGTGACAAAGCAGAGGGGCTGCCCAACAGGATCTTGTGACTTCAAAGATACCAAACAATGTAAAACAACAAACCACAACGAGCTGTGGCCACAGCCGGACTCATCCAACAGAGAACACTGAAAATGCACGACAGCCTGTGTTACCTCTCCAGGTATAGAGTGATGTAACAGCTGCATCAATATCAAACGTACCAATACAAACTGTTACGTAACAAAGCTGCTTTAGCATTAATCCTGCTTCATACAGGGTCTAAGTTAGGGCAATTTAGCTAAAATGTATTGCTAGAGGCTCACACAGACATAACACAGAACAACAGCTGCTGCACGTCCCCAAGCAGCAGTTCTCTTTCCTTTTTTAAAGCAGCTAAAACATATGCTTGTTCAGACCCTCCCCCTAAATGGCGGTCCCATGCATAATGACAGTCCATTATTGCATGTATATTTGAATATCTAATAAAATACATGCAGCTGTTTTTTATTCACAAGTTTCTATTAAAAATTCTACTGAGGTCTAGTGATCACTGAATATTAAGTGCATATTAAGTGCACAAATTATACTTTTCCAGGGTAAAAGATTATACAAAAAATGGCTTAACTTATACAGAGTTCCTTTCCCACATCCCTACTTCCAAGGTTGATGCAACTGAGAACTAACTAAAGAATTATTATACTTTCAACCAAGGTTAAAACATGATAAAATTTAGATGCTATTTTTAAGTTGTAAAAGCCTCAACAAATGAACATATAAATGTGAGTACTTCTCAACACTGTAACAAAGTTTGAAAAACACCGCTTAGTTTAATAAAGTAATATGGTATTGTTCAAACTGCACAGAAACACATATAGCATTGTACAGCCTGGTGCCTTTAACTTCTTTCACTACTCTAAAAACGTTTAAAAAAATAAAAGAAAGTCAGCAACAGTGGAGGGAGGGTCCCCCATAGCCAGATGCCAAGTCCAGAAGTGCCGGTGGCATGCCTGGAAGTGCTAGTGGCACTTCTGGGGGGGGGAGGGGGGGGAATAAATGCTCTGCCTGTCTCCCCTGCCCACTGCCTAAGCCAAGAGCACTGGCACTCAGGGAGGCGCCCCTATGTGTCACCACCACCTGCCCGTGACAAAGCCATGCTGGCTGTCACTCACAATCCTACCTTCTGCAAGCCTAGTGCACAGACTCCTTAATGAATTTTTCCAGGATTTTCCCTGGGATAGAAGTTAGGCTAACTGGCCTATAGTTACCCAGGCCCCCCCTCTTCCCCTTCTTGGCCGAGTGTTCCTCCCAAGAGATGTCCGGATAGTTGAAGTGGCCCACGACGACCATGTCCCATACATGCATGGCGTCTGTCAGTTCTCAGGTGAACTCTAGATCAAGTTTCTCCCCCTGGTTTGGTGCGCTGTAGCATACAACTACAGTTAGGTCCCCCCCGCCGTGCCTGCCCCCCCCCCACACACACACACCCTCCCCACAGCTTGACCCAGAGGGTTTCAAGTCGTTCTTCTTTGGAGCCGATGTCGGCCTCCAAGGAGGTGTACTGCTCCTTTACACTGAGAACTATACCTGCATATAACAAGCAGAAAACCACAGCTCATTGCTAGGAAGAGTAACAAAAGAGATAAGTTGCAGAATAAACAGTCAAGGCTACCAAGTGAGATTCAATTTATGATAAAAAAGCATTAAGAATTATTTGACCTCCGTGGTCAGAACATATAAAACTGGACTTTAAGATAAAATTCCCAGCTAAAAAATTTTAGTGGCCTTCATTTACTGTATTTACTCAAGTCCAAGATGAGGTGTTTGGGTTTTTTTTTTTTTTTTT
>NW_017728992.1:201084067-201097793 GCF_001723915.1 Gavialis gangeticus
CAGGTTAAGGCTGGAGCCGTAGCTGCTGCCTGCCCCCCTGCCCATCGCCTCTGAACCCTGACCTCCTCCCCCCTGCAATCTTGGGTTCCCACCCCCTTCTCTATCTCCCCCTCCCCTTTTGCTGCTTCTGTCCCCACAACCCTTCCTCCGTCTCCCCACGCTGCAGCTTCTGCCTGTCTGTGCCTCTTGCCCCTCCCCACCCCACTTACCTTTGCTCAGGCACTGGCAGGCTCAATCCCTGATGAGGGGAAGGGAGGGTCAGGGGAGCAAAGGCTTCAGAGAAGGGAGATGAGAGGCGAAAGGGAGAGGGCTCAAGGCTGCAGGGGGGCCAGCACAAGGAAAGGTAAGGAGAGGTGGGATAGGTGAAAGGAGGCAAGCTGTTGGCTTCCCCTACTGCCTGCCTTTACTGGCCCCCCCACTACCTGCCTCCCTAATTCCTGTCTCCCACTGCCTGCCCCTTTACTGTGTCCTCCACTGCTTGTCCCCCCTACCATGTTCCCTCCACTTCCTCCCCCAATGCTTCTTGCCCCTCTGCAGTGCTGTTGGAGATGAATAATTAGGTTCTCTACATGAAAAATAACAACACATTGTCAAATTGTCCATGTGTAAAATCTATTTATTGAAGCGGGGGGGGGTATCTAAAATTCAGGGTTGTCTTTGGATTCAGGTAAATACAATATTATTTACAACCTTGGTTTTGAGAGCATTATGTTATGGTATTAAGATGTCCTAAGCCTGCAAAAGAAACCATCAGATTGAGCACTGTATAGATATTTCTTTCTAGAAGAAAGCCAGATTGAGAAACAGAAAATTCTACAGAATTTGAAAAGTCTGAGATTTATACTGTATGTTTGACAGTCGTCCACTTTTCAGGCTCTGAATTTCACTAGTAAATGTGCAATCCTTTCTCTTCTATGAGCAATCAGGGTGATGCATAGATACAGCAAGGAACAGCTAGTCTCCTAAATGTTTGTGTTTTCAACCATTATAGCCACCTATTGCAGATTTTATGTCCCTTTCTTTTGTTTAGTCTTTCAGTATATAACACAAACACTATATTATTTCATTCACTCATGTACATTGCAATGTCTGTCTTGCCATCATTTTGAGAAATTTACTCTTCAGGCACTGGCAAAAAATATAGTCTGGATTTTCTAATTTTCCCAACTATGTTGCTCAGACTGCTCAGTGTTTTACTGCTCTTCCCATATCCCAAAACATTGCATCTATAGCTGAGAATCCTTTTTAGCATGTGGTGTAAAACAAGGTTGTTTGGTTTTTTTTCCTATTTCTTGGTGTCATGACACCACTCCACTCCCTTAGGTCTGTGGGTCTGCCACCTCAGTCCAGCTGGAGGTGGGGGGCTGCTGTTTCACAGCTCAAAAAAAAGCTTAAGGAGTACGGAACCGTTCTCCAGTGGATTTCTACTAGTGTTGTGTGTGTCCTTAGATTTAAAATGCCTGGAAAATAAAGCTTCTACAACTGCCCTGGGAAAAGTGTTCTGTAGGATCAGAGATCTCACTGTTAGAAGTCTCTTCACATACTAAATCTTCTTTCCTATAACATTATGTTATATCCAACTATGAACCTCTCATTTGCCCACATTGAATACAATCAGATCATGATCAACTTCCATGGATTAATTAATATTTAAGAATTCATATCACAATGAGGTTAAGAATACCCTTATACCACATTGGCTGCCTTTTTTGCTGTTGTTTTTATAGCTGGTTAAATGAGATCTACAGCTACACCTCCAAAGTCCTCCTTAACACCACTTTTTTGCTTTTCAAACATGGCAGGTACCTCAGGTTTAGCTGGTTTTGTTCTCTAATTGATTTTTGCTCTCTAACTTACCCAATCCCAGTATCCCTCCTTCAGATTTTATTAATTACTGCTTTGATATATGTATATGCCTTCAAGTATGTCTCTAATAACTAAATGCCAAGAATTTAATTATTTCTAGATATTTTGTTACATTTAATTTTTCCATCTGTTGCAACTTCAAAATATTTATATGAACATCTGACTTCTGCCGAAAACAGAAACACTAGGCTGTAACCTCAATCTGCAAATGAAAACGTTAAGTGGTTGGGAAAGCTAAAAAGTAAGCGATGACAATATCGGGATTCTTTTTCTTTTTATATCTAATGAGAAAATAATCATGATGCATGACCAGGAAGAAGCCTAAAGGAGAATGAGAAGGGGAATAGATGGTAACAAAGTGGGGGGGAGTAGATGGTAGGTACAATCAACTATTGTTGGATACTGACAACAGTTGGAGAACACGGAGGTGGTGCCTAGCTTGCTCGACCCTTCTGGAACCCACACAGCGTCTCTTTTTCCATTTGCCACAACACTGAATTCACTAGGTGATATTTTCTAACTGTGATCATTGTGAAAACTGCTTACCAATATTACTGTCAGTGGCTTGATGAGAATTTAACTTAAAAACTGATCAACAACAACGAACTGAAATTAAACAAACACAAAATCCAAACATGGCTGAGGGGGTAAGGAGCCTAGCTGAAGCTAAGGGCATGGTTAGATAAATGCCTGTATCCCATGACAGTTGTCAAGACAAGTTTAGCTATACAAAAACTAACACTATTAAAGGAGTCCACTTCCAAAGGCCCAAGCAATTGGGCGCTGGAAATAAGACTATTATTAGGCCAAGGTCCATCATATTGATTGCAGGAGCTAGTTAAGGATGTAAGGGAATCCTGTTGGTGATTAAAGATGACATCTGAAAGAAGGTCAGGAAGATGCTCTTTTTGGGCAGTGCAGGTAAAAGCAAAAAAGAATGAGTTTGCCAACATAAAACAGGCCTTGGCATTTTGGTGAGTCTTTTTGTCAAGCTCCATCTAGGTCAATGATTTCAAGTTACCTGAGCTATTTAATTCTGTATATTTAATTTCGGAATGTAATTATATTATTGTGTATTTCTATTCTGCAATATGTGCTTGTAGTTGCATATTATGCAGCACAATTTGAACCATCATTCAAAAGAGAGTTTAAGTGAAGAAAAGAATTGTTGAATTTACCAAATGCAACTCCAAGACGGCTAATTAAAGAGCCCTATGTGAAAGTTGCATTTCAAATTAATGTATAAAATGACTGAAAGTGTAAGGCACCATTTTTCAGTAATCGATGGGTAAGAAATAATAATACACACACACACACACACACACACACCACTGTTTACAAAAGCATCAGGACAGAGGGTTTCACGTATCATTAATCTCAAACTTTGCATATAAAATTCTGCTCCAAACAGTAATTAAGCATGAGGATTTCGGTGCAGAATGGGTTTTTCTTCAGTAAGCTGACAGCAGGGTCGAAAGGTTAGAATCCACAACAAAAAACACAATCTCATTTGTGAAAAAAGAATGGCAGGTATGAACGGGTGAATTTTAAAGCGCTTAACCAATTTACAGCAGAGCTTGTGTTTCCATATACCTATGAGAGCGAGTACAGGTAGGCACCTTAAATTTGATGCTGCTTTTTTTTATTTATATATACACATACACACACACACATAGTCACACACACACACATAGTCACACACACACTTCATGCTACAGAATTGAATTTGGTGGACATTTTTAACTCTCAAGTATTCCTAAGGTCTTGGGTACCAGGATGATTGGTAGAACACATTGGAAAGATCATTTCCCAAGTTTAAGTTGTCTTACATTTCAAATACACAGAGAAAAGTCAAGATGGCAATTTTCCAGATGATCAGGCAGCTGCATAGTGCCTCTCACCAGCACCTGAAGGTAGCTGGAGAGTAAGTGGGGAACCTCTCCAGACAGTAAATATCAAATAACTGACTTTCCATGCAGAGGTCATATTTTTGCCTCTAATAAGAGGTTTCATTTCCCAAGAGCATTCAAATTCAGCAGGAACACTTTGGGCTGGCACATTTTTTTGGAACCCAGGGAAATTAAAGCAACAAGATTCTTTACTCCAAATTGTAAACTGAAGAAAAAACTGAAGTGTTGCCTGTCTCCTAAGAACTAAATGCAAGCTTGAAAATATAAAACTTAATAAAGTTGCAGCTATAAGTTTAAAGGAAATTAATTTTTTTAAGTTAAAAAAAAAGAAAGAGTGAAAGTCTGCACTGAGTTACAGTTCACTGTAGTTTAGTCTTTGCAGTAGGCAGAGAAAACAATCAATAATCAACAAAAAAACAAACAGATTTTCACCTAATGACAGCCATGTATTCATAGGCATTTTGAAAATGACAGTATTATAATAATTTTTTCAATTTAGAATGTAATATAATGATACATGATGTGGGTCAGTGATAGGAAGTCAATAAAAGGAAGCACAGGAGCTAAGTAACACCTTTGTTAATCGCTAAGACAATTAGCATAGAACAAACATGGTGAGAGATGGGGAGCATGGGAAAATAAAGAACATTTGTGATTACAGACAAGGCATATACAGGAAAAATAAGATTTTTAAGAGCTTTTTGGTAGATGCTGCACCAATGCACTGAGGGAAGAGAAATACATACACTATTTTACCTTCGACTGAGCAATGCCTATAGGCATTTGCTTAACAGCAGCATGTGCCTAAGTATGTCCCCTTTTAAGCAAAGCACCTGAAATAGATGCTCAATTTTCTTCGCTTTCTTGGGATGATGTGTAGGTTAAATAGGGATGTGCTAAGGAAAATGCACCTGATCAACACATCAAAGAGCTCCAACACAACTCACAAAGACACTCTCATGGACTCAGAGGGACAGACTTCCATCTTCAGCTCCCTGTGTATAAAAATGAAGTTTATTTCCTACCTATGGGGACTTTTTACCATCTTGTACCATCTACACTTTTCCCAGAGCCTGACAATGGGACTTTGATCCCGAAAGCTTGCCGAAAAGGACAATTTTTTTGCCATTTTCCAGTCGGTCTAATAAAAGGTATCATTTTGCAACCAAAAGTTCTAGTTTTTTGTATGTCTTTTTGTCTCAGACCAACACGGCTACCAAGTACACCCCTGAAGACGAGGTCACACTTAAGTGCTTAAGTGAATTGGGGCCACTATATCCAGCACCTGCTATGATGCAGATTAAACCCACCACAAGACACCTTCTGTGTGAATAACTGGTCACCCTCCTTTTCATATCCATTTCCTAGGTACAGCACCTTACATGCGTCTTCATTAAATTTCACTCTGTTGTTCAATAGCAAACTCTTCCATTTGTTAAAATCTTTTGGAGAATAAAATTAGAATTCGGGTGTTTGCCAACCTCCCTCCTGGTTTTCTGTCATCTAAAAACCTGACCAGGAAGCTTGTTATTCATTGAGCCAAATTATGACTCAAAACGTTAAACACTAGATGCAGAACAGAAATCTGCAGATCTCACTTGAAATCTCATCCATTTGTAGTTATTTTTTGCGTGCATTATTCAGCCAACTAATGTAACCAACTAATATAATCCTACCAGACCCACATTTCTTCAGCTTACTTATGAGAATGTCACATAGGACTGTATCTACAACCTGTATTTTTGTATTTAAAAGAAGCAGTAATAGGAGGATGCTTATAAAATGCTTTAAAGGCTGACACTTGCACAAGAAAGAAAATAATTGATCTTTTGCTGTACGCTGCATCATCAGGAAGTGTAAATGCTGTATCCCTGTAAAACATAACCATCATACTCAGTCGAACCAGAGGTCCATCCAGCCCAGAATTGTGTCTCAGAACAATGGAAAGCTGCAAGTGACCCCTGGTTCTTTTATTGCGAGACACAGCAAGTAATAGTTCCATATTCATTTCTTCCATACCATTTTTGATTTTATACATCTTAATAATACCCTTCCTCAATCATTTCTTTTCCAAGCTGAGAAGTCCAAGTTTTCCCTCTGTTATATCACCTGGAAGCAATACATACTCAAATCATCTCTACTACTCTTTTCTGCACCATTTCTAATTCTACTATATCCTACTTGACAAGCTGCCCATAATAGTCAAGATGTGGGTAAACCACAGATTTGTGTAATGGTCTGATATTTTCTGTTTGGTTTTCAATTCGTTTTGTACTCATTTATAGCAATCTATTTTTTCTGTTCTAAGCCCTTGATGAAGTTACCGGATTTTATTTTTCCAAAGTGATATTTTTGCAACACCATAAATAATTTGCTGAACATTTATAGAGTACCCAAGCAAGCACCCCCAGTATTTGAGTTCAGACTTTATAGCTAACATCCTGTAAAAACTTTCTTAGCACAGCTCACAAAAAAAAGGAGTAAGCTTATACATATTATACTACACATTTCATTTTTAACTAGTGTTTGGCAAATCTCCCTAGTAATAAAACTGGATAATTTTTATTATGCAAAACACAATCTATTTATGTATAAAATTAATCCCTAGATTAAATATTTGGTTTATTTCACTTCTGAATATATTTGCATCTAATAAGATGAGACATATATTCATATAATATATGTTTATAATATATAATAGAAATATAATGTTTATATTATGGTAAACAAAAACCAATCAAGGACGTCCCAGATTAAATTATACATATTCTGATTCCAATATATATTGCAATTTAAAACATACTGATCAAGTTACTGTGTCTGTCAAATAAACAGATATAATCTAAAAACATAAATAACCTTGTCAGGCTAATTAGGAGATAAATGTAGTGCTTGCCAGAGCGCTCATTTAAGACACACTTAAAGTATTAATTGTACTATAAATAGTAATCTGGCCATATATTAAAGCCAACTTACAGTGTGACAATATAGCAAACAAGCCACAAAGGTGTTCCACATATAACGTGGAACATCTCTGTAGCTTGTTTGTATCAAACCTTAAATAGAACATGTGGTATATGTCAGGGTTGTCCCATGATAGATTCTGACACTCAGCTGAGCACAGAGATCCAGCATGAGGTAGCCTCAGGGTCCAGTTCACAGCCATCCCCTGATCCCATCAGTGGGATCAGGCTGGAAGCAGTTTTGGGTCCTGGACCCAGCACCCCCATCCTATCCCTGGAAGTAGAGGGATGGGGCAGGGAAGCCGTGAGCCAAGAAGCAGTTCCCAGTGTTGGGCTCATGGTGCCCTCATCACTGGCAGCAAGAGACCATGGAAATTACACCTTGGAGGGTTACCAGGTACCACCACAGCTTCTTGAGTGGCTGAGGAGTCCAACAAGCAGACCCTTTCACAAATTGCACATACAACCTCGGCTGAGCTTGTGCTGGCATGCCAAGTACCATTTGTCTTGCCTGCCTCCGATGCCTTTTCTCTTATCTCATCATTGACTGTCTCCATCTCAAAGTGACATAGGCCCTGCTTCACAGTGGCTTTCCACTCGCAGTGGTCCAAAGTGATTGATTACCAGCACTGGCCACGTAGCTGGAAGCAGCCATGTAGCCAGAAGTCCCAACTGTATGCGAGCTTTTTTAAGTACCAGGGTACCTGTAGAAGTGGCAGTTGGGGAACTGGTAGCTCAGTTCCCCAGCTGTAGGCACTGCTTTACAGTGTGCAGCATGGACAGTTGGGGAGCCAGGAGCTTCTAGATCCCCATGGCACCTTGACACATGGGGAACCTTAACAAGTGCAACTGAGGTGGCTTCAATGGGCTTCCCTGCCAGGGACTTTAAACCCCGTGTCTGGCAGCTCTGCTCAGGTGCAGGGGATCAGATGTTCCCAGCAGGATTTAAAGATCCCAGAGAGGGAAGACCTTCAGCTGCTCCTCCCCACTGTGAGCTTCTGATCCACTGTGCCCACCAGCCTGGACTGAGCTGCCAGGTATGGGGTTTTGACAATCCACTGAGTATCCATCTAGCTCAGAGAGGCCCAGTCTCAAAGAGGATCTAGAGCTGTCACCTGACTGTCAGCTTCAGTTTCCAGACTACGTTAGAGATCCATGCCAACCCTGGTGACATTCAGGGCTGGGGCCAACAATTGCCTAACTGTTGGCTCCAGCCCTGATCATTCAGATCAGATTCCATAGCGCCATTAAATGAATGTGTGCCAGGGACTGATAAAGGTAAACACCATCTTGGTGGTATTTGTTTCACTACTAGTGTATAGGACAGTAAAATGCATGAACTTTATAAATATTCCAATAGATTTAAACTGATTAAACCACAGTGTTTGGTTTTTAAAGTAAGAGACTACAAGCCTAAATACTGTCAGTGCACTATAGACTAGCCAATAATCTATACACTGCCACATGCAATTTATTTATTCCATTCAAGAGCCTATAACAGGATGTTCTATACATCTCCATCTGATTTCATTCCAGAACCTCATTTAGGTGTGGCCAATAGGTTTCCAGGATGCTTTTGCAAATGACACTATGTGGTTTAGATAGTTATTTGAAAGGAAAAGTTACCTTGTTGCAGGAAGGGTACTGACACGTGTAAAGAAAACAGATGGCTCCACTTCCACATGAAGGCCCAGTGACAGGTTCCTATAATAGCCTTCAACATGTCCTGGTCCCCCTGAGTACTTAAAGTTCAAAATGGCTTCCAGTGTCTAAAAAAAAAGGTAAATCTTGTTAATTATGGCCGTGTTACTATGCACAACAACTGTTCAATTGAATTAAGTTATAGAAGAATTCCAGCATGGGCAAAATTTCTAGATTAGTCAAGAAATGTCACCTTCTAACCAGCACAATTCATTTTCTAAAGGAAGTGTTCCATAGCCATAATCAAATAATTTACCACAGTTAGTTCAACCAATGATGTATTTTAACTCAATCATATACTTTTAAATAATAGGGTTAAAATAAAGTCATATATAATCACACATCATGCATTATTTTCAATATTTAGTCCAAAATTATCAAAAATGAACTATTTGAAAAATAATATAAAAATAACTGAGAGGCTCATTTTGCTGCTTTTCCTCTAAAGAATAAATATATCTTTACTGTTACAAATGCACCATCCTTCTGGTCAAATCCCTTATATAGTCAGGTTTAAAACTGACTATATTTACTAAAATGAACATATCTTAAAGCCTTACAATAATACAGAAATCAGGCTTTCAGCTTTATAGGAGCCATTATAGATTCATAATAATTGGGGTGTAACATGGCAAAAAGTGTATAGTAACTTTTGAAGGAAATTTTTCTGTCATATGTAACCCACAAAAACAGAAACATATGTTCCCTTCCTAAATCCCAATTCAGAAACTAAATAATAGATGTAAAAACAGTGAGCATCTCTACTGTAGTAGCTCATTTCCACTCATGTATTTCTCTTACTGATGCTAATTCTTCAGAGCTTTTTGGCAAGTGCACTCCCTCACTCCTTTTTTCCTTAACGAGCTGCCCGTGTGCTGGTTTTCATCAGACCACTTTTTATGCTGTCCTGTGCGCTCCAGCTCCAAAGAAAACACTGATTTTTGTGGTGGTTGAAAACATTTTGCCCTCCTCTTCAAGCTCGAGAGAGCATTTTGAGATTAGCAAGGCCTCTCTCAGAAAGCACGCAGAAGCAATCAGAGCGAGGCACTGGGCTATCAGCCTTTTCCAGCTTTGAAAGAATTTTATGGTGTTAAGTGGTCTGACATTATTCCATTTTACTGACAGGGTGGAAACATCCTTAATTTTAATAAAACATTCCATTGGGATTTCTAATTCAGTGATCTGAAGTAAATGTGTACACAGGTAATCATGTTTCCCCACTCCCAGATCATACCAAACTGGTGAATTAACTTTGCCTCCAAGTATAGCCCCAAGCTAGTGTTACTCACAAGAGCTGCCTCATAATACAGGGAGAAGTCTCCAAGGGGCACCCTGTCCCGATGTCAATGTCTACTGTCCCAACGTCAGTTTCTAATCTGTAGTCAATCAACCCAAGCTTACGTTACTTCAAGAGAGTAATCAATAGCAAGTACAAAAACAAAAAGGAAATCTACTCTAAATAAACACTTTACTCTGCTTATTCAGCTCACCTAATTAACAAAAAATAAGAGATGCAATCAGCAAGTCCAGACAGCCGACACTACTTCCAACTAAGCTGTGTCTTTAGAAAGGACTCCAACATTAATTAGGAATTTTGCTGTGAAACACATGGGTCTTATAGGCTTTGTTTAATGCCATCATACTCAAGGCAGGATGCTGGGTAAAACTGATGCTCTATGATATTCACATTGTTTGCTCTATATAATCAGACTGCTCCTCCATATGTTTATACAAGAACATCTTTTAGCTTATCCAAATGGTTACAAATGGGGGAAACAGGAGCTCTTTGAAAGAGTCTTTAGTGGGAACCCCTAGAAGATAAAATACTTTTTCTACTACATGAACCAGAACGCTTTGCAAAAATCCTAAGCTGAAGTTACAGCTGCAGAACTAAAAATGGCACCTCCAAACCAGGATTGCTCTTTACAGATAGTCAAGTAAAAAAAAAAAAAAGTACCACTAGCTACGTAGCCTGTTGGCTCGGCAGAACCAACACGACTAAGAGACAGCTGCAGATTCTATTAGTCTGAGCATCCCCAAAGGAATTGTTAAGTATCAATCAATTATCTCTGTGGGAGCCTACAATAAGCAAAAAGGATGCACAGGTGTCAATGCAACTTTAATTTCAGCTGAAAATCTTTATTACCAGTGAAAATATACAACCAGCTCGACAAGACAGAGTAGATATTGTGCTTTGAGGGCAAGCAAGCAGAAAAAGTTTTTGAACTGCTTATTATCCGATACTGAAATCTTCAAGAATATTTGTGGAATAGAGTCCTGCTTTAAACAGTCAAAATCTCATTACCAATATTACGAGAATATCTTGCATCGTTTTAGTATGACCAGTGAGTGTCCTTTGTCATCATTTACTGGTTTATAAAATAACATTATGGTGTTCAAGCTTCGTTGTGTAACAACTTGAACGTAGCTAAAAATGCTCAGGAAATACCTGAATAAGTATTTCACTGAAAATACTTTTGATTGAATTTCCAATCCCAGAGGAAAAAAAAATCTGGTCTTTTCAGAAAGGAACTCTTTGTGTTGCTCTGCACAAGCATGTGTATAACGTCACGTCCTGCTGTAAATAGTTCAATAATTTTGGAATTTCCCTCTCAATAGGACACCTACAGTAGTTACTATTACAGGAGGTATAATTAACTTGGTTTCTTTCCTATTCCATTTTCTAGGAAGTTACAAAAATAAGCAGTTGAGAAGAAATATCTTATATTGCATACTTATAACTTCTCTCTTATTTTTCAGCTGATTAAAAGTCATTACCTGCCCACACTCTCATCCTTTAAGTCAGAACTTAGGTCATTATTTCAAATGCACTGACCTAATGTAATACCAAGTGCTCAAAACTTTTCAATTTAATAATATGAATTTCTACACATATGATTACTGTAATCTACAAAGCACTCTGAAAACTTCAATTAATTCCTGCCCAGTAGGATGCTTTAGTCCCATTATAAAGATGGCCTTTCAACTAATTTCCTCTAGACTTACAAAATGGTACATCTGAAATCTGAATCCAACCCAGAGCACTTAAACAATACATTATTCTCAAATCACAGAGGGCAGAACTGACAGATCTCACAGGCTATGTTAGACAACGATAACAGGTTGTTACTTCTTTCACAAGCTAATTTTTCATTATCATTTCTAATATAGTTGCAAAGTATATGAAATACTAAGTCTTTCTTTCTGGTACTGCTATATACAGAAGTAAAGAAGGAGATGTACATCAGAAAAGGGCATGCACCCACATCATTTTACTTAAAGATATTGGAGGTATTTCAGACAGACAAGGTCTTTTCCCAAAGAGTTGCAGTACAGAACAAACAGAAGTATAGGGAAGAGACACGATAGAAAGGTAACATCTATGCAAACGTATTTTCCGTGGTTCGTTATTTTCATGTGTTAGTACATTAAAGGCTGTTTGTTTAATGTGAGGAAGTCAAAAGGTTCTTAAATGCCTAACAATTACGTTTTCCAGTGAAGTAATGGAAAGACTTCAGGACAAGTCACAAAGAGCTGGCCTGCCTGAAAATTTTCCATTTTAAAGTTTCTGTGTATGGATGAAGTTTGACCAAAAAGCCATCAATTATTTTTAGGCACACGTGCAAGAAAACTTAAGCCAGTGCAATTTCAAGCTGGAAAATCCACTCTAGACATGGAAAGTTTCTGTTAAATGGTCACTGTCAAAGGACCACCTTAGCCCAACAGGCTGCCAACGTAGTGCAGTCAAGGCCTGCTGGTTTCTCTAGATAACCATGTGACCTTGGATTCTGCAGCATGAGTAAGCAGGTACCAATTTACATATAGGGATGGTTTTCATGACTGCAGAGCAGGGCTTGAATTCATGTCCGTAGAGTCATAACACAAAGCCTTAACACATCTGCTATCATGCTCCAGCAAAATTTCCATGGGCAACGGGAGAAATTATATTGGAATCTTATGCAAACAGTTATAACAAGTTGTTAATGTGTACTATAATATACCTCTTACAACTGTGAGGTATGACGATACATTCATAGAGGTGTAAGAAAAATTTAAGCTTAGGTCCAAAACATTCTTTTTTCCCCATAATGTGGGGGCAGTGCTTTTGATATTATAGTACCATCAAACATATTCGGTGTAAAACTATGCCACAATGAAAATCACGTAAGTACATTAATAATCAAGCCAGATTCTTTGGGTAAATGTGATATCTTTTATTAGACTGACTAAATAGTTGGAAAAATTGTTCTTTCCAAGGTTTCAAGTACAAACACAGATTTCTTAGATTTCATAGACATTAGGGCTGGAAGGGACATTGTAAGATCATTGGATCCAGTCCCGTGCCCAAGGGGCAGGAAATCAGCTAGGATCAAAGGATCCCAGCAAGATAAATGTCCAAATTTGTTCTTAAAAGAGTCAAGAGTAAGTGCTTGCACCACCTCTGGGGGGAGTTTGTTCCAGGCCTTGGGGGTTCGAACAGTAAAGAAGTTTTTCCTTATGTCCAGCCTAAAACCATCTTGCAGGAGTTTGTGACCATTGGACCTTGTCATCTCTTGGGGTGCTCTGCTGAACAGGTGTTCCCCAGATCCTGCTAAGCACCCAATATACTTACAGGCTGCCACCAAGTCACCCCTGAGCCTGCACTTCTTCAGGCTGAAGAGTCCCACGGCTCTCAGACTCTCTTCATACGGCCTGTTCTCCTGCCCTCTGATCATGCGCATCGCTAACATCCTTCTTCAGGCACCAGGAGCGTCTGGACCATGCAGAGCAGCACCCTGCAAGTTTGTGCAGGGGAAGGAAGAGGCAGGTCAAGGTCCCCACAGTGATGAAGGGAGTGGGGCAGTGGCTTTTTTTCACCGCTTCCATCTCTCCCCTAGTAGCTCTCTGGTATTTCTTCCACCTTCCTTTACTCTGCTTTCAAGCAGTGATTAGGAGACAGAAGAAATCTGAGTTCCTTTAGTCCAGTAGTGCTCAGTCTTTTTGGCCAGCAGACTAGATGAGCACTAGCGGCAGGGTGACCTGGCCCCAACCTGCTGCATGGGATTCAGGGTTTGGGAATTTGGCAGCAAGGGAGGGTGGCTGTATTTATTATTGCCACCTTTCCCTTGCCACCAAGTTTCCTGACCCATGGGGAGCTCCATGGCCTGGATACCTGTGGCTCCGCAGGCTGCATTTGTGTCCTGTAGGCTAGAGGTTGAGCACCGCTGATTTAGTCCATCCCTTGAGGGACAATAGAAGATGACTGTCAACCAATTAGTTCCTAGGCTTTCTTTATGTTCCCCACCC
>NW_017728992.1:201097851-201103715 GCF_001723915.1 Gavialis gangeticus
TTTTGCCAACTTAGATCCAAGTAGCTGTAAGCGTACTTAGTCAAGTTTTGCCAGGAATCCTGCAGATTAATTGATTTTAACTGGGCTGAACTGTCAAGTTTGATTTCTCAGCTTGCCCAGCTTTTTAAGTCTGCCTCTAGGTTTTTGACTCCAATTGGTAAAACTGGCAGGGGAAGCAGTAAACACTCTTGGTGGGGAACTCAAGAAAAACATGTTTTTGCTTGAATGGGTACAAAATGCTTATCAGAATTTACTGAGCTAAGAAAAAAAAATGGTAAGGGCAAGCAAAAGAAAAAGCTGGCTTATACTTAATTTAAGATTGTCATCTGTTGAGGAATTATTTGAATTTATGTATATAAAATGTTCTGCTTCTCACAGTGTGGGGGATATAAAGTTGAGATGGTGCTGTCTTTTCTTTATGTTCCCCACCCTCCCACCCTCCAATTACTATAAGTAGCTGAAATGGCCGACTTGGCAAGCTCTTTTAAGAAAACTATGCCCTGAAGACTGAGTATTTAACAGAAATGCTGACTTCATAAGGATTTCTTTTTCATTATCTAGCAAGTTCCAAAAAAGGGGGCTCATTTCAATTTACTCAACTATGCTATTTTCACTGGCAAAATATAATCCTGGAAATGCATGTGGTACATAGATTAAGATAAGAAACTGGAAGTCAGATGAGTTCTGCCACTGATTTGCTATACGACCTCAGGCAAGTCACTTCCTTGCATACTGAATTCTATCTCTGTAAAATGGAGTGAGAGCATGTACAGTAAAACTATTTCATACAGCCAGTAAGAGAATCAAACTAGTATTCGCAACATACTTTGAGATCCTTCAATAAAAGGCTTGCTACAATTGCACATTAAAAATTGATTATAATTACACATCTGTGATTCAGTGCAACAGAGACATTAGATAAATTTCCCTTTGATAATTAGACACAGAAAAATTATCCTATTGCTACTTTAGGGACAGTGAAATTGAAAGTACTTTCTTCTGTTTCTCAGATAGCTCACCCATTCCATTACCAGTCTGCTTTAAAGAACTTGTTCTTTTTGCATGCGCTTTATGAACATGCCAGTTCACTGCAAAATGATGAGACTGACTTGCATTATTTGATCCTACACACTTGAAATGGCCTTTTTTAACCCCTGAATGTAATAGCAGGGATAAGATCTGTCAAATTATAGACTCAAAAGGGTTAAGAAATAAACTTGTATTATATAGAACGTATTAATCATAAAATTTTTATCACAAATTATCACAAATATTTACAATTAAACAGATACTTTTACAAATGATCAATAAAACATTGCAAGTGTTTTATTCAGCACAAAAATTGTTTTCTTAACATGAGTGCTATTCAGTGTGTAAAGAAATGGTCTTTTTACTTCTGTGATGCATTCTCCTCTAGAAGGGAGCTGTTACAAACAGCAGGACAGTATGCTCTTTTACCTTAGTCACTCAAACTCAAACAAAGGATGAGGTAAAAGGTAGGCCATCAGAAAGAGCAGCTCACGTTTTGGCTGAGATTCCAGGAAGAACAAACTACCTGCATGCTGTCTGTGACCACCTCTGCTCAAAAACAGATGGATGTACTATAGTAAAAAATAAGCAACGTGTACTGAGAATACATTCAGGCTCTGCAGTGCTGAGTTCTCTTCCAACCTGCGAGACCCCCAACATCTGCCACCACTCAAGCAAAGGACAAAACTACTATACTTTCATAGGCTCATAAAAAATGAGGGTTGGAAGGGAGCTCAGGAGGTCGCATCTAATCCAACCCCCTGCTCAAAACAGAACCAGCCCCAACTCTATCATCCCAGCCAGGGCTTTGCCTACCCAGGTTTTGAAACCCTCCAAGGATGGAGCGTCTACCACCTCTCTGGGTAACCTCTCCAGTGTTTTACTACCCTCCTAGTGAGAAAATTCTTCCCAATACCTAACCTATACTTCCCTTGCTGCAACTTGAGCCCGTTGCTCCTCCTTCTGCCATCTGCCACCACTAAGAACAGTCCAGCCCCATCTACTTTTGAACCCCCTTCAGGTAGTTGAAGGCTGCTATTAAATCCCCCATCAGTCTTCTCTTCTCCAGATGAAATAAGCCCAGTTCCCTCAGCTTCTCCTCATAAATCATGTGCCCCAGGCCCCTCATCATTTTTGTAGCCCTCCACTGGACTCTCTCCAATTTGTCCACATCCTTTCCTGTAGCATGGGGCTCAAAACTGGACATGGTTCTCCAGATTTGGCCTCACCAATGCTAAACAGAGGAAAATAATCACTTTCCTTGACCTGCTGGCAACACACTGACCAATGCAGTCCAGGATGCCATTAGCCTTCTTGGCAACAAGGGCATACTTTTGGCTCCTGTTTATCTTGTAGTCCACTGTAACCTCCAGGTCCTTTTCTGCAGAGCTGCTGCCCAGCCAGTCACCCCCAGCCTGTCCCGGTGTATGGGATTGTTCTGTCTTAAGTGCAGGACTTTGTACTTGTCCTTGTTGAACCTCCATGAGATTCCTTTTGGTCCAATCCTCCAATTTGTTGAGGTCACTGAATCCTAGCCCTACCCTTCAGCGTATCTACTACTCCCCCCAGCTGAGGGTGCACTCTCTGCCATCTTCCAGGTCATTGATGAAGACACTGAACAAAACCAGCCCCAGGACCAACCCCTGGGGCAATCCACTTGATACCGGCTGCCACCCAGACATCGAGCCATTGATTACTGCTCTCTGAGCCCAATGCTCCAGCCAGTTTTCTATCCACCTTACAGTCAATTCATCCAGCATATACATCCTTAGCTTGCCTGCAAAAATGTTGTGGGAGACTGTATCAAAAGCCTTGCTAGAACCAAGGTATAACACCATCCATTGGTCTCCCTGCATCCAGAGCCAGTCACCTCATCAGAGAAGGCAATCAGGTTGGTCAGGAATGACTTGCCTCTGATGAATCCATGCTGCCTGTTCCTAATCCATGTCTTTCTTCCACTCCATTCCAATGCACCACAATCATATTGAAAATAAAAGTCTTACTGGCATATGTATGTATAGGTATAGTCCAGCTATCAGAGTTTCTAAATGATGCTTTAGTTATTTCCACAAAGATATGTCATTTGATGTTAAGGCATGAACAGGTCTACTAAATACTACATGGTCTCAAAGAAAATAGTTGCATGTAAATCAGTCTAGATACACTGCAGAGATCAGATGCTTTGAATCAAGTAGTAGATGAGATGTATTGTTTTACTGGGGCGGGGGAAATCAGACAGACAGACAGTCTCATCCAGGAGCTTATGTTTTCCATTACTGAGGATCAATGGAACTGACCCCTTGCTGCATAACTATACTTCTGACTGCTTATATTAAACCTCAAATCAAACTATATTTCCGTGAACCAGATGTTAACTGATACAATGAGGCCAGAAGAAATTTTCTAACAAAACAAGCTAATACCTATTTTATTTCCCAAAACCAACATTAGGCACTATTACACTATGGCCTAGCCTTGTTAAAGGTTGTATAAAAATTGTGGTCAGCACACACGGACAAACTTTTTGCTGACATGCCCAAATACCTTGACTGCAACTGGCTGGGCCTCTGGGCTGTAACTGCACCAGGAACGGATATCACTCTCACAACCTTCTCATATCACCAATGAGGCCATTTCCAGCCAGATATATTATTAATTGGACAGTCTTCTTCCTCCAGTGGGGCTTCTCAGCAGCAATGCAGAATAGGAAACATTGCCCTACACCATGGTATGTATATACACGCGGATACACACACATGTATACACACACACACACACACACACACACACACACACACGAGTCTACCAATTATTAGAGAATGTAGGAAAATATAAAACTGTTGCACTCATTATACTGGAAATGTAAGAGGGTTTTTTTTTTCCCAATAAGCTGTCTTAACACTCTTTTCTGGCATTAAAGGTATTGTTGATTTAAATTTACCCAGGATGATCTTTGCAATTGCTGAATCCCAGTTGCACTGTGGACGCTTCACTTAAAATCTCAATTCTCACCTCCTCCTGCGTGAAGTTGCAAAATAAACTTTATAGACCAGCAAATTTAGTTCAGAGGCTTGCACAGGTAGGCCACTGACAGACAGTAAAATTAAAGGCATGATGGGATCTGATGTGCAATCCCAGCAATTGCACCTCCTGCCACGTGCGCATGTCAGGAGGTGTGATTACAGGATCAGGGATCAGACCCTAATAGCACCTCATTGCTCATGCAGAGGGAACCTGGGATCATGATTCCAGGCTCCCCCTGAACAGGCAAGTAGTAAACTTGGCTCCTGTGGCTGGGAGCCCCAGGCAGTTGACAAGACCAGCACTCCCAACCATGGGAGCTCTGATCAGCTAACCCACGGGAATGCATGAGGCCAAGCTCTCAGCTCCAGGAGCACAGGGGAGCCAATGGCACTGATGTGCTTCCCAAGCTAGGACCCTTGATCAGCAGATCAGGGCTCCCAACCATGGAAGTACACCAGAGTCTTGAAGGGCTCCAGTGTGCTCCTGAGGCTGGCATGACTGACCACACCTTTACATGTCAAGTGTGATGCAGACTGGCCACAACATTAGTATGCACATCTTGAGTAATAACTTTCTGGCTTATTCCCAGCAGCAGGTGAGAAGTGCCACAGGGGGAGGGGGATGCTGGGGGCTGTAGGGGAGGAGTGCAGGGTGCGGAGAGCCAACAGAGGGGGACGAGGTATCAGGCAGCAGCTCCAGCTTCAGCTCTGGCCCCAGCCACAACTTCAGGTTGGAGCTGGAGTCACAGCAGCTGCCTGTTGTAGACTTTCCATCACTGGAGAGGGTCAAGAAGAGGTTGGATAGCCACTGATCAGGGATAATTTGGATTTTCTATGGCTATTTTCCATGCTTCTGGACTTTGCTTGGTTGCCACATGGGACTAGGAGGGAATTTCCTACACGCCACCCTGCTACATGCATCAGGGGCAGGAGTTAAGCCTTCCTCAGAGGCATTAGGTGTTGGTGACAGCCAAGGCTGGGGATTCGACTGGGATGTGCCAAGGCTCCTGCTGGGTCTTAAACCCAGAGGTTCCTGGCTAGAGGGTGTTACCCCTCTGCTCAGGGACAGCCCACAACCTGTACATTAACAACCTTTGCAGCAGCAGGAAGTCCCCCCACTTCATCTGTGGCAGGTTAGGGTATTATGTCTTGGGCTTTAAAACAGGGTTGATTGCGTAGCTTTGCTAAGAAGCTAGACAATAGATTTGTATAGGATGGTTTAGATGGGGTTGATCCTGCCTCAGGAGGTAGGAGGTTGGACTAGATTCGACTAGGAGCAGGAGGTTGGACTAGATGACCTCTCCAAGTGCCTTCCATCCCTTCTTCTCTACAATCCTGTGATTCTATGGCAGGCAGCACAGCAGCAGCAGATAGGGCAAGAAGCAGAGAGGAAAGCAGCCAACCAGGCTGGAAGAACGGGGGGGGGGAGCAGAAAGCAGAACAGCAGATCAGGCAGAGGAAAGAAATCAGCCTGGCACTTGAAAAGGGTGCAAGGCTAATTTCATAGATATTAGGGCTGGAAGGGACCTCAGAAGATCATAGAGTCCAGCCCCCCGCCCAAAGGGCAGGAAGTCAGCTGGGGTCATAGGATCCCAGCAAGATAAGCATCCAATTTGCTCTTGAAGGTGTTCAATGTAGGTGCTTGAACCACCTCCGCTGGCAGGCTGTTCCAAACTTTGGGGGCTCGAACAGTAAACAAATTCTTCCTTATGGTCCAGCCTGAAACGGTCTTGCAGTAGTTCATACCCGTTCGACCTCGTCATTCCTTGGGGCGCTCTGGTGAACAAACGTTCCCCCAGATACTGGTGAACA
>NW_017728992.1:201110945-201113196 GCF_001723915.1 Gavialis gangeticus
TTCCTCCGCCCTCATCTTCCCCTTCCCCCAACAAGCCTAATTTGTTGATGCAGGAGTGGGAATGGGAATTCCCAAGGCATGCAGGATGAGGCCCCTGAACTCCTGGGAGTGTCTACCCAGGATGGCTGGAGAGCGCAGGTACTTCTAGGCTGTCTGGGGCAGGCACTTCCAGGGCTTCAGGGACCTGGTCTGTGCTCTCTCGCCTTAAAACAAAAAGTTTAGCCACAAAATTGCGGCACAAAATCATACCACCTATGTCATACCATAAATGTTGGTGACTTTGCTGTGGATTGTAAAAGGCATAAAATGAACTGTAATTTTGGTATAATTACATATTACGGCAATTTTTAATACAGCTGCAAAATGTACTCCATTCTGTTTAAACAAGTGCAATAGGACAGAGATTACCTACATACCTTTACAGATCTTTTCTGCTGGTAACCCCAAATACAGAATGTCGGGGAAGGATTCAGATATATGCCCATATTCTGTGACAGTCTCTGGGGCTTTCTTTTAGGGGGATGAGGAGTAGTTTTGGAGGTTAAAAAGAACCCTTTCTCTGTGTGTTAATTTTCCTTTCTCTATGTATTAATTTATCATCTAAATCAGGGGTGGGCAAAATGCGGCCCACGGGCTGGATGCAGCACACCAGGCCATTCTATCTGGCCCGCAGGGCCACTAAAAAATTTAGAAAATTAATATTTATCTGACCCCAGATTCCTGTCATGCAGACCTTGATGGCTTCCCAAAATTCAGTAAACGGCCCCCCCACCCAAAGTAATTGTCCAGCCCTAATCTAAATAGTCAGAGAAGTACCAGACACAGTGAGCATTGTTGCCCTGCTCACTTGTATCAGCAAAATAATTGCCCAGCCCTGATCTAAATAGTCAGAGATTTGGTAAAATGATATGCTGCAGGCTCCCCAATGCATGTATTCTATAAATGATGTGCAAATTTAATTGTGCTGTAGAACTGAATTACACCTAATATATGCTTCTTGTTCCTTCTTCCAATACATACTGTAAAAAGTATAAAAGGGAAATAATAAGCAAGATCTGATATCAATCCTAACATTACTTAGGTCTGTAGTGATTTGCTTGCCATTTTATTAAGTTTAAATTTCATATATGAAAACTATAATACACATCCCAATAGTTTTCAGACTTCACTGCTGAACATGGCTCTCAAGTTTTGTCTATTTTAAGCAAGTTAAATATTCAATGACTTCATGAACTAGGTCAGGGTGGCAAGCCTATGGTATGTGTGGCAAGTCACACTGGCAGCTTCTGCGTGTGTGGCATGCAACAGATCAGAGAGGTAACAGACAGCAAAAGCAGTAGATATGGCAGGAAGTAGAAAGCAGAGGAGCAGGTCAGGCAGGGAACTCAGGGCAGGAAGCAGAGCAGGGAGCATAAGGCATGAGCAGAAAGCAGAACAGCAGATCAAGCGGAGGAAGGGGATAGGAGCAGCACTTGGAGATGCAGGGCAAATTTGTGGCATGCCTGCCAAAAAAGTTGTCCCCCACTAGACTATACGAAGGTATAAGGCGAATAGCCTGAGGGAAAAAAAGCCAGAAAAAACTCTGGTATAGAATTCCTGGTTTGAATCCTAGACATTTACTCAACTCTGTATTTTAGGCTGATTTTCAGTAGAAATGTGTGCGGCACGCTAAATGCTTATCTCAAGCTCATCCATCTACATTTTTGTCTAGCCAAACCACTGAGCAATGAAATTGCAGCATCCCTTTGTAAAAATAGTACCACGGCAGTGACAAGTAGCTGAAGCTAAATATAGCATCTGCTGGAATGTCTGGGGAATTAAACAGGGCAGTGTTTTTTCCCCTCCACCTCCAAAGTCAGTCCACTCAGCAAAGAAATCTTTTCTGAAACACGCACTGCAACTCAATAAATCCCCCCTGAGCTTAGAAAGCATATTTTAAAATCAGAGCTGGCTAAAAATAGCTGTGTTTATGAGAGTGGAAATGCGAGCAGAATAATACTGAGTTTTGAAAGGCTGGCACGCTGTACTCCTTGTACATTAAGTAATGGGGTGAATCAAGGGTCACTATTAGAGATAGATACATAGGTTGATGGATGCAAAAGAAAAAAAACTCTTAGGGGAGAGTGTTCATTGCATGTAAAAAGTATGTACTTGCTAATTAGCTACTGCAGCTCAATACTCGCATGAATTATTTTTTTTTTAAGACTCTGGTTAAGGCAAGAAGAGAAGGGAAGACATTCTCCAGGAAATT
>NW_017728992.1:201118196-201130756 GCF_001723915.1 Gavialis gangeticus
GAGTGTTCATTGCATGTAAAAAGTATGTACTTGCTAATTAGCTACTGCAGCTCAATACTCGCATGAATTATTTTTTTTTTAAGACTCTGGTTAAGGCAAGAAGAGAAGGGAAGACATTCTCCAGGAAATTATTTCCTCATCAATTTATTTAATTCACTGGAAAAAAAAAAAGCAACAAATACTGAAAGGCACCACTGTCCAGTGGTTTGGACATGTAACAAGAAGGCCTGGCACCCTTGCCAACACCATCCTGCAGGATGCTGTGGATGGACGAAGAGGAGGAAGACCTGGAACAAGATGGACCACCAACATCAAAGACTGGACAGGACTACAACTGACTGATTGTACAAGGATTGTAAAACCTGGGAAGAATGGAGGAAAGCTATTGCTACATCAAAGATGCCCCAACAGTCGGTGCAGCCTTGGGGCTGATCAACTGAAAGGCAAAAGAAAGTATTTTTTCTACTGTTAGTTGTAGTAACCTGAGGTGTTAAAAGAATTGAGAACAAATAAGGACAAGGCTGCTGGCGTGACAGCAATGCAGCACAATGCCCAGAGTACAGACCCCGTCTCCCAAGGTCCTCAAAAGTTTAGCCCTGTAATCATGGAAACACTTGGCACTGACCTAAATTACTACAGAACTCAGATTTAAAGGTAGCATTAAAAAAAGAAAAGGAAAGAAAAAAGGGTTACCTGCCAGCAACTGCCGTCCTTGAAGAGCACTGCTCCTACATACTCGAAACTAGGGAGACTGGTTGGTGCCTCCTAGCACTGAGCTGCAGAAGAGTCTAGAGAGCGGAGTCTCCATCTCCCCTAGTCCTAACAAAATAACAGTGGAGTAATCCCCACCTGCCCCCCAGTTCATTCCCTAATTCTGGCAGCCTTAGCCCAAGACTGAAATACTAGGGAAAGTGTAAATATGCCATGGCTATATAAGTATTCGTTTTCCTCCCTTTGAATAGTATCTGGACATTCCCACTTGTGGGGTGTTAGTGAGCAGCGTGACCCTGTAACAGCGTTTCTCAAGCCATGGGTCACAACCCAAAAGTGGGTCACAAGAGTAGATGAAAGGGTTATGAACAAACCTGAAAAGTGGCTTTTCCTTCGAAAGAGAAAAACATGGGAAACCATGACTTTTCCTTTCCAGCCTGCGAGAGGCTCCCTGCCCTCCACACCCTTCTGCCCCACACTGGAGGCCTGGGGGCAGGGGGACAGTGGGGCAGGACTGAGGGGCACTGGATCAAGACCAGCCATGAATGTTTACAAATGGGGCCTGGTACAAAAAAGGTTGAGAACCACTGCCCTATAAAAAGATGGGTCAAGATATGACTACAAAACTGTCAAAATAATGCAGATAGACTACTCAAAGTGACTGCAGTTTTGCTTTCCAGATTAGAATTCAGCCAACAGAAGATGTTTTGCAGACAACTTGAGACCATGCAATCCTAGTGGTACGTGCAGTAACCATTGCAGAAACAAGGCCATAATAAAGTGAATGAAGACTGTTGCTAAGAGCAAGCCAAGAAGGAAAGCTGAAATGCCAACCCAAGCAGCCTGAGAAAATTAAAACACGGTTCTTCATGTTCAAAGTGCAAAGACAGCAATTCAAAACAGTAGAGAGTTTTGTTCACTCCAAATCTTTTTGCCGGGAGGCAGAATTGCCCCCTTTGCTTGTCAATGAGCTTTTGGTCTTGATCAAAGACAGAAAGCCTGGAAGGATAAACAAAGCATTATTGTTTCTTGATGATGCTGTGTGGACAGTCTTCATCTCGTACAAAATCCACAATCTGACAAGGATGGAGAATAAGGTGAATAACTCCAGTCTACCACACAGAAATATTGCTAAAGATGGAAATGGAAATTAAAAAAAAGGAATTCCCTAAGGAACGTATTACCTTCACTTTTTAAACCTTAGGTGGCCTATAAGATAACTCTCTCAGGTATAAATTGCAAAGGGATCGGTATCTTTGTAGCTATTTGTGGATCTAAGTCTAGACATAAATGCACAAAAGCTCTACGATCAGGGATAGACAAAGCCAGGACGGCAGGGTGCTATACTGATGATGCTAGGAGGTAAAGCCCCCATTGATTGGGCTGAAAAGATCTTGTCATTTGGGAGAGGTCCAAGGAATAAAGTACTGTGATCGCAATTCAAGTACATAAGACTAAGACCTAGATGCCACATCAGCAGACACTAAAATACTGAAGTGTCAAACTCAGTCAAACCTGGCTCCATGGGCCAAATGAGTGGCAAGGGAGTAGTCCACAGGCCAAATAAATGGTACGGGACCGGATCAGGCCCACAAACATCCACACTCCCCACGACGGAACCTGCACGAATGGTCCCCGCTCCGGCCAGTCTGGAGCAGGTGCCACATGTGATGCAGTCCTGAACCAGCCAGGGAGGACACAGTGCGCTGTGTGAGCTCCAGACCAGGCAACGCAGCACATGTCCCAGACCAGCTGAGGCAGGCACCATGTGCAGCTTATGCCCTGGGTTGTGTGGTGTGATGGACAACTTGAGAGCCAGATGATGGGACTCTGCAGCACTGACACCCCTGCCTGTACCTATCAAACCTCCAGAGGCAATAGTGCATTTACACATTTCAGGTTAGCCTTGGATCTTCTACACTTGAAGGGATGGTCGGGTTGAGGCAGGCCCCTAATACTCATCCTAAGGATCCCAATTCTTTCTGATCCTTCTACATAAAGACATCTGTATTAAGTGATAATCTAACAAAAAAATAGCCCTGAAAGAGCGGGAAATACATTGCAACAAGGGAAGCATCAAGGAAACAGTAAATGACCAGAGCTCACTGAAACTGTAGCAGCAAAAATGACACTGAGCATATGGAGCTACCAACCTCTTTTGAAGGCTGACAGTTCCCCAGCACAGGGGGGACAAATGGCTCCATTGTGCAGTTCAACATCATAGGGGAATATACAGATGTCACTCAAGCAGAACCTGATGCAACCCTATTTTGGAGATTTCTTGTTGAAATATATCTGGTCATAAATCCCTTCCTGTGGCCTTTGTTCTCTCCAATCCTCTTAAAGTTTCCCCTTTGTTGCCATCTTATACTTGATGCTCCATGGCTATTTTTCATGCTGGCTCCTTCTGGTTGAAAAAGGCTAAAATTTGAGGGATACCAATAACTTAGCTGAAAAAATGCAGAACGCCTAAGGTTCAAATGACAAGACTTAAGAAAGCATTCCTGAGACGCTTTAAACTTCGCAATGGTTTGCTGCTGTATTTACTAGATACTGTGTCCAATAATTTTCAGCATAGTGTAAAGAGCACTTGTAGAAAAACTAGAAGTCAACAGCTATTTGGTTATTTGCATATTTAAATTCATATCAACCTACAAAAAGAACAACACCTGTATTCAAGTTGCATGGTTAAGCATCCAAGTCAGGAAGTGTCACAGTTAAAGCGACAAGCATAAGGCTTGCCTTCAGGTACCACACATGTTCATAAAAAACAGAGTCTATTAAAATTTTGTATTATTTGAGAAACAAAATGTGACCATATAATTAAAAAAATGTATGGTAAAAGTCATTTCCTGAATGATAAATCTAGCTCATTCCATGCTCATGCATAACTGAGTTTGCTTATACCAGAATGCCAGAAAAGAATTACCCCCCCCCCCCAACCACCTACCAAACAACTGGGAAGTGCAATCATCAGCAGTGCGTACAGCTGGCAAATCAAAACTAGTATTGTTCAGAATTCAAAGGTAGATAAAGGTACTTCAGTAATGAGGATTGGTCCACTGACAAATTTCAACTTTCTACCATCAAATGATTTTATATTAAAGCTGTTGGGTCTGCTAGTAATCGAACATAACCAAACGATCCTAGCACAGCTTTTCCAGAAATATTCACACTAGAACAGGGATCAGCCCGATTACTGAACCTTTAGAAAGCTGTGGCAAATGAAAACAGGGTCTGAGAACGAAAGTGCATACACAACTTGAACCATCACAGCAGTAGCAATCCAACTGCAGTAAACACGGGGTTAGTCTTGGTTTTATAGCACACTACACCATACCTAGACTCCTGGAAGCCCCACGTGAGCTTTTAGTATTGGGCCCCCCTTCACCAGCTGTCATGACAATAATAATCATTATTTTCAGGCCCTTTCTGTTGGGGCCCTGGGCAGCCGCCCGGTTCACCCATGCCCGTGTCCAGCCCTGACAGCACAGCAATTTTTAGTTTTACAGCATAGCAGTTAATGTACTAAAAATCAAATATTCCACATTTTAGATGCTTGAGTTGCAACTTGGATTAAGAATAGTAACTCCGTTATCACTCAATATATTAAACCTCAAAGTACAGTAAGCATAGTGAACTAAATTTATTTCTCGTACAACGCCACTAGTTTAACCAAGGATGAAGATAGAGTTACACTTGGGATGAATTTGACACCGTGCCTTTTAAGGCTTGTATCTAAGTAAAAATATGTTACTTAGTGTGATGTGAAAAACTTTTAAAGGCTGAAGGAATATCAAAATCAATTTGCAGGGATGTAGTGCTCCAGAAATCAAACTTATATAGTAGCATATGCAGACATCAGAGCAGTCTTACAGGACCAGTAATACTTCAGACTATAGCAACGGCTCTTCTTTTTCTCAGCAAGCATAACAGTATTGAAGTTAATAATGCTGAGCAACCAAGCATTCTCTTCCAATATTAAAACATACAGTCACATACTTCTGTTACTGTGTACAGCACACGTTACTTCCTTAACTATTTTTCTCATTATCAGAAGCTTGGATTTAGCATCTGTCCGTCAGTGCAGAGAGATAACTGTAGATACATATCGGAGGTAATGATGACACAGATTCATTTCCTGCCTTGGCTGGGCTCATTTTGCCACAAATCAGACACTAAACAACTTTTTGCACTGAAGTCTAGCGTTGGTTCTCCAGTCAATCTGACATGCACTACATATTCTTGCAGGCTAAGTCTCAGCTTTAAATTGTAAGTGCTATTGAGAATAAAGCAGATAACTTTTACTAGAAAAGGAAACTTAAAATAGATTAAAGCTATCAAAAAGACCCCTTTTCCTCTTAGGGGAGGAGTGGGGAAAATGCATATAGGGCCTGTCACCAGTATTTAGCCTGAACTGCAGAGTTTATTCTACGACTGAAGTAGCTTTAATCCAAACTGTCTCCGTGTCATTGGTTTCGGAACGTGATCTCACAGTCCACTAGACAATAAATTAGACTGATTTTTTTTAAACTGCAACTTAGCTTCTCCCTCTCTCTCGCCCCCTGCATCTTCCATAAAGATCAATTATGTCTTAAATTCCAGGATCTCCCACGAATACAGCATCCAAAATATGTATACATATCGTAACTAAATATTCAGATGGCAACACCTATCAACACAATGACTGAAGATTTAACTCGAGGTCTTTCATTGGGCTAACTGACCCAATGAAGACGGTGAGTTTCCTTTTCACTTTAAACTTTAGGATGTTCATATTTAAGGGTCTTTTTCAGGAGGATAACATATTTCCAGAGCCTGTTGTATATTCTAGTAGCACACAATACTGTCTGAAATTACCAGGTAGCAAAGGCAGGTGAATAATTCCCTCTCTCGCCCCCAAAGAGGATGAGAAGGGAAATCTCCCCTTTGCAAATTGGCAGGAGAAGGTGAGTTTCAAACTCCTCTTTCGGAAATCGGAGAAAGAGTTGGGAATAAGGGCCAACGAAGGATAAATTGGTATTACTCTGGGAAGTGAACAAAGTTTGAAAATGTCTACAGCACAAGACCATTTGCAATATAAATAACCTTCACAGGTAATTAGTTCCAGAACCTTTCAATCGGCTACACTGACTGTTCTGTTTTGGATGCTACTTGATTTCCCATTTAATGGTTAGCATTAATTTTAAAGGATTACAAATGCCTATTTAAGAACCCACCGAGTCAGCTCACTCTCAGAAATTCATAAATATTCAAGCAGGAAACTCCCAAACAGTGAGTTATAACTTCAAAACTTTAAACTAGTCAAGTAATCATGAATTTAGCATCTGCTGGTCACACTGAATTAAATCCCAAGCCACAACTTTGCAGCTTCTGAGGAATCCACTTTATCATCCACTAAAAGTTCAACATGAATTACTGCACTGTGGTTAAAGAAAATCAAAACATAAAAAAAAGAGAGTAAATTGGGGGAAAAGAAGAAATCTATGCATCTTGTCTAGAAAAATGCATTTCAAGGAGGCCTAATGTACGGTGCTGTGTAATGCTTTACCTGCTGCAAAGACCTAGGCTAGGCTGTCCATCTTAGTGGGTAGTCCCCCCAGGGAGGGCTAGAGGCAGGAACTGGGGGACCCCAAGCGACACAGGGGCAGGAACTTGAGTCCAAGTTACCAAATCAGAGGGGGTATTCCAGAGGCAGAGTCCAAGTCACAAGCCGAGTCAGGGATCAAGTTAACAAAGCTGAGCTGAGCTGAGTTCCCAAAAGCCACCATCCAAAGCAGAGCTCAGCAGGGGCAGAAGCCAGAAAAATCGAAGAGCACAAGATGCAGAGAGGATTACCACAGCACACCTTCAGGCAGAGCTGTTGGCTGGCCGATATGCTCCTGCCACGGGTGCTATCCCCAGCAGTCAATCGGGAGGCCCCAACGTTGCTCAGCTGGTTCACGAGCCAGGCTGGGGCTGCCAGTCACAGCCTCTAGCAGGTCTGGCCAACTGGGCAAGGGGTCCAGGCTAGACTGCCTGCTAGGCCCCTGACACTCTTTACAATGCAATGAGGATGGGGGGGCAGGGGAGGGGCATCACAATATAAAAGTATACATGAGTCTTGATCTCAAAATACTGCACAGGAGTACTCCATACTTCTACCAAAATCCTTATGTGTAAGAGAAAAATGAAATACGATTTAAAAACAAAATCCTAAGTTACCTTCTCCAGGGCACAAAATTTACAATTGAAATAAATAAATAAATGTGTGCGTGTGCGCAATAGGCAGACTTGCACATTCCCATCCAGTTACCCAAATACAATTTGCACTGACATTCCTAACCACCTACTCACACTGTCACTATCATCATAAGTATCTTACTGAGACCTTTTTCTTCTCCTTTGTCATAATGAAGAAGTCGTACTAAGTAGCAATCAACTGGTTGCTTTCCGTCATGAAACTAAGATGCATCTAAGTAAAACAAATTAAAAGCTTCCTGAAACTACTGCAGAAAAGACTATTCAACTATTAATAAAGTTCCACCAAAATGCATTAGCAAAATCAATGCCTGTCAGACCTCTCCCTATGCATGCGTTTTAGAAAGCTGGATTTGGTTAACAGATATATTAAACATTCATTTCACCATAATGAAAATCTAGCAATATAAAGAGCACGCAATGTAAACAAGTATTAGTATGTAAATTATCCCAAGACAGAATGATAAAGTTGATAGAGAAAATCTGTATATGCATCACAATGGAAGTATTATATATTTCTCCAGCAATTGTATCACTAGTTTCAAAACTAGTGCTGATTTAGTAATATTCACAATAATTAATGTTAGAATGAATTTGTTTAATTTGACAAGGGTGGGAGATCAGCCTGAGGACCTAAAACTTGCTTCTGACAGCTTGCAACTCATGATTTAGCTTAGTAAGTACTACTGACTTTGCTTTTAATTGATAAAGAACTAAAGCCTCTTGCCAGTGGTCCTATATCACATAAAAAGTAAGAGAAAAGGAGCACATGACATTATATTCTGCACGCTAGGTACCTAATGGGAACAGCATGTTTGCAGAGGCCATAATCTATACAGGTATGAAGAGAGACAAACAGAAGATTGGAATATACTGCTGTCATCCAAAGACACAGTTACTCAGTATCCTCTCTCGAAAGGAAGGATCAATTGTAGAAAGTCATTCAATGTGGAAGAACGACATTAGATATATTCAGACTACCTGGACCAACAATTCCTAAAGGGTATACTGTGAAAGCACTGGAATTGTGCTGTGAAAAATTATACTTCATCAGCATCAGATCCAGTCCACAGAAACATGTCATCTGGCCTGTGAGGCCCCTCATGGATCTGGAAATTTGGTGGTGCGGGGAGCGGTGGGCATCAACATGGCCACTGCTTCCCAACTATCAAATTTCTAATCTCCACATGGCAAGATCAGACTCTGGCCAGGCCGGCCCCATACAGTAGGATCAAGATCTAGCCCAGGCTCAGACCCAGCACTGCTCATTGAAACTATGGGGACAAAAGGTTGGCCCACCTCTACTGTTTTGGGTGTAAGACTGAAATGTGCCGCCAATTTTTATACTTAAAATAATGGAGAAAAAATTTTGCAAAAGAGAACAGCATCTGAGCTCCACAAGATGAAGGCATGCAAACCCTTCATCTTCTTCACTGCTCCACTGATAAAGCAGTGTGCTGTCACCCAAACAGGAGCTTAAAGGAATTCAAGAGTTTTATTTTATACACTAATACCTTCTTACTATAAAATATTTACTACAAACAAAATTTCCAGTCTAACAAAACTAAGGATAACAAGTCAACTGCTAAGTGAGGACCAAGATGGTGGGTAGTGTTAACAACATAGTGTTTTGTCTCGGTAGCAGGTTTTCGGAGGCGGGGAGGGGGTGGAGGTTAGAGGTGGGAGATTAGTGTACATTAAGATTAGAGACCGGATGTATGCCTGTGAGGCGGTGTGATTTGTAAGTCTTTAATTCCTGTAAGCATTCATTCCACAGCAATGGAGAAGGGTCTGTTTGCCATGTACAAGTGTTTTGCAATTATGACAAAGCAATACTGCCACAGGAGTGGTACTGCTGCCCTATAACTTTAAACAATCTTAGCAATATTGAACGGGTTTTGTTTTGTTTTTTTTTTTTTATAATTAAGTGACTTGAAAATAAGAACTGAAACCTGGAATCTGACTAAATCTGTGACAAGCCACTGTAGAAAGCAGAAAAGAGGTTTGATGCATTGTGGGGATCCATGATGCTAAGGAGATGGGCTGCCATAGTTTGAGCTCTTTGGAACTTCCCATGGGCTAACATACTTCCGATTTGGAGAGGCTGACCTGCTAGTATAATGGGGGTATGAGAAAGGTGTGTATAACTGAGGTTAAACCATCATCCCCAAGGATAGGATCCAGTATCATAGGCCAGTCAGATACAGTCAATAGTGACACATGCAGTAAACCAGTGACAAAGCAGAACAACGCAGGGCTGCGACCCAGTCAGCCCCTCTGTTTTTATGCTCGTGTATGCGCAGAACTTTATGAAAGCAAACAAGTAAGCCATGATATCCAAGGAAACAATGACAAGAGTCCACCCCAATGTGTGATAATGAATTTGCATGATTAAATACCATCACTGGTGTGTCCCCATCTCACCATTATATTGTGGAGAAAAATCGACAACGCGGACAACCGCCTACATCATTCCAATCACATCCTCTGATTACCAAAAACAAAACTCAGGCATGGCTCTTAGGCAGTCAGATATAAAGTCTGTGCACAATTTATGAAATCTTTCATCTGCACCACTGCTTTTTGCTTCTGTCCCCTGTTTACATGGCTTAATTAATTAGAATGTTTGTGCTCATTCAGGTGGGAGAATTTGCAAGACTTTGTCATTATTAGTATAATCTAGTCTGCATGCAAAGCAAAAGCCATCTGTTTCAATGACCACTTTGTGCAACCTGTAATGCTTATTGGAAAAATTATGGAACTGACAGAAAATAACACTTTAATTTTTACTTTATTCTAGCCCTATGCTTCCAAACTAAATTATACCACATTCATGACACATAGAGAGATGAGGTAAGAGAAGGTGCTCAAATGTGGCTATAAAAATGAGAATACTCGGATACACAGATAAATAAGATTTCAGTCTGTAATTCTCATCTGAATGCCTCAATTCTCATTGGCAGAACAGCAAGACCATGAAGTGACAGAGTCATTTAGGAAGTTTCAATGAAGGCAAGGTTGCCATCAAATCCCTCTAGCATACACCCGTTTAATGTCCGTAACTCAAGATTGCCATCTGACCTGAATTTTGTCACAAGTAGTTCCTATTTTTGATAGGTCAGTGATGTGCCCAGACCTGTAATCTTGAAGAATAGTAAAATTCATATGTATTGCACTCTCAGTGGGACGCTATGTTAAAGGTAAGGTTATAGAAAGCCATATTTGAGCCAACTGGGCAAGATGTAAAGTGCTATATAGGGGTGCACCGATACAGATTTTTGGGGCCGATACCAATAGCCGATTTTTAAGGAGGCATATCGGCCAATACCGGTCCTATTTCCAATACCAGCCCAGCAACTTTGAGAGTTGCGCGCAGCTGGTAAGTCTGTTGTAGTGGAAGGGGAGGGAGTGGGAAAGGGTGTGGGGGGGGTGTAGATCAAGGTCCCCATGATGAGGAATGCATGGGGCTGGGGCCAGCACTGCCCAGCTGGGACAGGGTGGACGTGGGACAGAGCTGCGGCTCATTTGGGGGGCACAGAGAAGGGAGGCAGCTATTGCTGCTGCGTGCTACTCGTCCAGGAGCTGCTGGTCCAGAGGCTCATCTAGTGCTCACCCACTTGTCTGGCAGTTCCCACCACTGCTCTCACCACTCATCCAGGAGGGCATGGCAGGGCATGGGGGGACATGTGCCCTTGGATCTGCGTGGGGTAGACTGGGGCCAGGGCTGGGCCAAGCTCTTCTTGGTGAGGCAGGCAGCAGCAATGGCACTGGAAGAGGGATATGGGGGTGCTGCAGCCCCCCCAAAATTTACCATAGCCCCCCCAAAATCCCCTCCAGCCTGCCCCACGCAGATCCAGGGGCACATGCCCCCCCACCCCATGCCCCCCCAGACAAGCGGCAGGAACTGCCAGACTAGCGGGCGAGCACTGGATGAGCCTCCAGACCACTGGCTCCTGGACAAAAGATGAGCAGTGGCAGGAGCTGTCCTCCAGATGAGCTGCGGCTCTGTCCCGTGCCCGCCCCACCCTGGTTGGGCAGCACTTGCCCCAGCCCCTGCCCCACTCCTCCCTCATGGTGGGGGCCTTGATCTGCCCCCCCCAACCCCTTCCCTTCCCCTTCCACCACACCAGACTTACCAGCTGCATGCAGCTCTCCAATCTGCCTGGCGGCACTCCTCTCTGCCTACGGGCTGCACTGCAGCTGCACACATGCACAACCCATTTATCGGCCATATCAGGCCAATTTGTAATACAGACAATTTTCTTTACATTGATGCTGATCTGATATCGGACCAATAGTGCTAAACATTACAGTACCCCCATTTCGTCTACTCAGAACTGTTTCTTATGCATCAACTGCTTAGGACTTTTCTCTGACCTTCTCCCATTTCACCTGTTTAAAGCTCTCACCTCTCTCCCAATCCCTTTTTATTTGCATTTTAATACTAGTATTACTGGGTATTAGGTTGTGTTTCTGGGAATCATGAGATGATTTATGTTAGAAGTGTGCTATTTGGCTATTGGAATAATAAACCCTAGCCTCTTGAAAATGCCTCCTTTCCCTACCTGTAACTTCCATCCTGCACTGCTGTTTTCCCATCCCAATTGTCATCTTTTGAAATGATGTCTCCAAATACCATTTGTTAGCCTGTTTCTATCCACCAATGTCCTATGTAGGAGTCGTAGCATCAATGATGCTGTGCACTTCTTTAACAACTTCTATTTAATAACTGTAACATATAATCATTGCAAAAATCAAATTTAACCATTTGCATTTTAACTTGGAGATTAAGAAACAGGTTGACAAAGTGAGAGATGGAGCTGGAAACAGTTCCCCAGTACACAATTTCCAAACCCTTATCTGAACCGCAAGAAGACATACCTTTTCACTGTCAAGGATATAACATGTGAGGAAGAGGAGGGCAAGTGCATGTGCTTTGTTTTCTCCCTAGGAATGGCAAAGTAGTTCTGACCCCTGCACTGAACATAGTCGACTTTCACCAGTCAGTCAAACGCATACTTTCATATGTCTACTTCACTGCACCAACCAGCAAGTAAACAACATGCCTAAAGTGCAGAGCTGTCTCTGGTAAAAGATCACCTGCTTTCAACAATTTTGGAATCAAAGCAGACTAATTAATCCAGTTCTCTTCTAGAGTCAGCAATCAAAGTCTAATTAGTTTACCACAAACAGAACTATTCTGGACTTTTGTCCTAACCTCATCCATTACAATGCTTCATTTGCCACGACAATCCAACTTTGCCTGACAAATTAAGTCAGTGAATATTAACTGCCTGAATTATGTATGAGCCTCCCTGTATCAATGGAAGTTTGATTATTTAATTTTTGTTGCTGTACTAGTAATTCACCCTTGCGTTTCCTGCACTGCTCCAATAATACCTTTCAAAAAGTACACAACGAGGAGAAGGATGTTTCATTATCACAATAGCTCCAAGAAGCTGCAAGTGTTTAGAGATCTGAAAGGTGAGTTTGAGGCAGCTCGGGCTCCTGGTGCAGTGGTGGCATGGGGCACAGGTGCCCAGTGCAGGGTGTGGGGTTTGTGGGTGGGTGTGGCCCCCCACCACTGGTGGCAGCTGTAGTAGGTAGTG
>NW_017728992.1:201135756-201141667 GCF_001723915.1 Gavialis gangeticus
GGGGGGGGGGCTGCCAGCATTGTGCACCGAGAGGGACAGGATTCATCTACATAGTGTGTGACCAAAGAGGCCTGTGACTTTCCATGGTGCACCCAAAATGACATTCAGCCCCCAGCTGTTTAGAAGTGAGCAGCCCTGCTCTACAAGGAGTACCAAAGTCAAAACAAGAGAAGCAGAAATAGGGGGTGTAAGGGGGAGCAACATCTTCAAACACATGGCAAAATCCAAGCTGGCATTCATTGTTCAAAACTGAGATGCCCACACTGTGCAACAAGCTTGCGAGGGAAGCTGAGGGCAGACAAGGATTGAAATATCCCTACCATGGAGATGGCACAGAAGAGTGAAACACCAGGCCTAAATGTTAAGCAAAAAATGGCTAAAAATAGTATCAAGCAGGGGTTGGCACGCCCACAGGCTGGATCCAGCCTATGATGTGCCCACAAACGTCCGATTCCCTTGGTGGGCTGGGGGGTGTGATTTCAAAGGCCTGTGTTATATCACTGATATAAAAGGGAGCCAGGTTACAACTATGGCTTTTGGCAGCACCCAAAGAGACAGACAGGCACAAAACAGGTTGGTGGTCGGAGCAGCAGCGGCAGACTGGCAGCCCTCAGTGGCAGCCAGGCTGGAAGCGCCTGGCCCACCACTCTAAAAGGGTGCCAAAGCCTGATATCAAGAGTTAAAAACAAATCTAAAAACATCTATGGAGTGCAAGGCAGCCCCACTGAGGCAAGCCATGTCAACTCATGCTGCCTGCCATACATCTTTCTTGTCTATTAACACACAGGCCTGGAGAAACATAGACTTGGGGTAGCTTCAAATGCAGAAGGGGAGCTGCTGCTCAGGAGTGTGCAGTGACTATTATGTTGCAAGAGTCATATGTGCATAAACTGGAGTGGTACAAATGTAGCAAAACTGCTCCAGCTGCAACCCCGGAGGAAGCAGGGCTGGACCAGTTTGGTTACACATCCCACTCCTGGCTTGTTCTAACCAGTTAGGTGCGCACATCACAGCCGCGGCGCACTCCTGAACAACAGCAGTCCCTCCCCTTTTGAAACCAGTCCATTGCCCATATCTTAAGTTTCTATTAAAATATGCCTTTTCTGTTTAGCTTGCAATCTCTCAGAGGCATAGACCGCTCCTGACGTAATAATATAGCACCTGTAATAATTTAGACTGACACGTTCCAGGACAAATGTGGGATGCATGCTAGCTGAACACAATCTAAGTGTAGTGTCATCACGTCTTCTTATGAAAGGGAATCCTCAGCTCCATTTGTTCATACCCTGGGAGTCAAAAGTACTAGTACCATCTTCCCTCAAGGACTAGATGGGAGAACTGTCTTGCCTTTTTATTCAGTTGTAACAGGTCCGTTATGTGGAACAGACTAAGAACCAGTGCTCTTGTCCCAAGCATACAATTGTTGGGCTGTTATTCTGTTCAGTTGTGCTTTGCAGCAACAAAACCTGCCGTGTGCAAAGAGGAATGGAACAGACGAACTCACTCCAAGCAAAAGAGATTGACAAGGAATAAAATCCCTCCAAACCACACAGAAATGTATTCTGTGAACTCACCAGTCTTACTGCTTAACAAGAATGAAGTACAGGGAAGCCCTGTTCTTAGTTCTGCCAAGCCTGCATGGGATTAGGAAAGGACAGACTTTCTTCACCCATATAATCATTCATAAAATAGACCTAACCTTACACATGAGAGCTACAAGTCTTACTTCTGGAGTTGGAAACTTTGAAGTTCAAGTATGATAAGTGCTTTAGAAAGCATTATGATTTGGGGAACCCATCTATGCAAACACTTTTGAAGTCTAGTTGATTTTATAAAATTACATGTCACTGAATGCCTCAGTGCATTTGGCATCATCCAGAACGTCATCAGGGGTAGCAGGACATGTGATTTTGGGATCAAGGATCAGATATGAATCATGCCTGGGTCAACAGCTGGGTTGACCCCAGCCCTCCCTGTATGGCAAGTTGAAAGCTGGGTGTCTGATAATCAGCTCATAGTTGGCAGGATTAAAATGCTTGTGTGATCCCAATCCTACTGACAGTCATCTGATTGCTAGCTGGCAGGGACTACCCCAGGCTTCCAGATCCTGCCAATGATCAGCTGGATTGGAACTGCATCATGTCCCAGTATGGTCCAGATCCAGCTGACTATCAGCTGGAACTGCACAGGGGCTAAGCTGGAGACTCCAATGCTGTCCTAACCCTGCCACGCATGCAGTTTAAAACATGATGGAAACCAGCCATAAAAACACTGCAATTTTTTGTGCAATATTTTTGTGGCTGGTTTCCCTTTTTGGGGAGCCATTAATTCCTTGAACATGTGATCAGGTTACTGCTTAAGATGTGATTAATAAACTAATCGCGTCTTAAGTGTGACATCTGCCAGGGGTCTAAAAGACCTAGAACAAGAGAGGATTCATTAACATTAAAGTTTTATACACCTTTTTATACAGCTTTATTTATTTACTGTAGGCAACAATGTATGCAAAATCTCTTAACAAAAAAGGCAGTTAGGAGCCTCTGCCAGGAAAGTAAGTGACCCAACTAACCTCTGAACTCAGTATTTCATTCCAAAGTTTGCCACTTCTATTTTAAAAAATGTTAAAGGAAATTAAATTATAACTGAGAAGGGAATTAAGAGGAGGGAATCAAGAGATGCTGACTTTTTGGTAGTTTATTTTCCTATACGCCTACCATTTTTAAAAGACAAGGCATGGTAGCATTGGTTTTTGGTGGATATATATATACACATACATGTATCTCTTGATTCATTAGAGAGCGTTGACTACTATCACTGTATCTCAATTACAGATACTGGTTCCAATGCAAAATAATCACACAAAATATGACTGCTGATAGGTTATGTGGTTGTTTTCACTTCAAAAAAGTTATAAAGCAAAACAAACACAAAAGGGTAAGTGCATTTGAAATATATTATATCCCACTGATGTTTTTTCATGTGGGTGTTGAAATGTAGAAGAACACAGTGGATGATTAAATAATGGTGCATTCATATGCATTTAGAAAGCCACCCCCTCGCTGTTAGTCAGCCTGTGTAGTGCCTACAACACACTCCACTGAGGGGTAAAAAGAGTGGGTTATTATCCACTAATGGGGTAACCTTCTCAGTGTTTAATTCTTTTTAGATACTTTCCACATAAATTATTTTAATACCTATGCACTGTTTCTTAAACAAAATTCAAATTTGTTAAACCATACCATTACACGGGTTAAGGCACGCTGCGTTTCACTCACTCCGACAGAAAGAAGTGCATGGTAAGGTTACGACCCTGCTCTGAAGCACACCAAGTTCGGTGATATTCAAGTCAAGTGTGATTTCACCAACTCTGCTACATAATTTTTAATGCAGACATTTAGTAGAAAAAGAGAATTGGGCTTGAGGTAGCAGCTTTAGTACAAAACCCCTTTTAAAAATGCTGCATTAGCCTCAGCACTTCCTAACATTACAAGAACACAGTGCTGTGCGGGTGCACACATCAGCCAAGCCTCTTGCTGGAGTGCTAAGACACTTGCCACAAAGGCGTGCTCTCCAGTTAGGGAGTGATAATGTTCCTTCGTGCCCTCTGTCCCCAGGGGAGAAAGTCAGCCCAATCCCCACTGCAAGGAACAAGGGTGATGTTGTGGTGGGGACTACCATAGACCAACAGACCAGGAGGATAAGGTAGATGAGGCTTTCTTCAAACAGCTAGCAGAAGCTTCCTAATCACAGGCCCTGGATCTCATGGGGGACTTTGATCACCCTGGCATCTACTGGGAGGGCAATACAGCAGTTCACAGGCAACCCAGGAGATTTTTGGAGAGAGCTGGGGACAACTTCCTGGTGAAAATGTTGGACAGGCCAGCTAGGGGCCATGCTCTTCTTGACCTGCTGCTCACAAACAGGGAAGAACTGGTGGGGAATGTACTAGGAGATGTCAGCTTGGGCAGCAGCAACCACAAGATGACTGAGTTCAGGATCCTGAGGAAAGGAAGGAAGGAGAGCAGCAGAGTAAGGACCCTGGACTTCAGAAAAGCAGACTCTGACACTCAAAACTGATGAGCAAGATCCCCTGGGAGGCCAGTCCGAAAGCAAAAGGAGTCCAGGAGAGCTGGCTGTACTTAAAAAAAAAAAAAAACACCTTACTGAGGACACAGCAATAAACCATCCCAATGCATAGGAAGATTAGCAAGTACGGCAGAAGGCCAGTCTGGCTTTCAGTGAGCTAAAACACAAAAAGGAAGCACATAAGAACTGGAAAGTTGGACAAACAAGTAGGGAGAAGTACAAGAGCATTGTTAGGGAATGCAAGCATGAATTCAAGAAGGCCAAAGCACAACTGGAGTTGCAGCTGGTAAGGGATATGAAGGGTACCAAGAAGGGTTTCTACAAGTATGTCAAGAACAAGAGGAGGATCAGGGAAAATGTGGGTACCTTACTGAATGGGGGAGGCAATCTCGTGACGGAGGATACAGAAAAGGCTGAAGTTACAGGGGAAAATGCCTTTTTCACTTCAGTCTTCACAGGCAAGGTCAGCTCCCAAACTACTGTACCAGGCAACAGGGTCTGGGGAGGAGGTGAGCAGCCAACAGCCGCAAAAGAATAGGTTAGAGACTATATAGAAAAGCTGGACAAGTACAAGTCCATGGGACCAGATGCAATGCATCCGAGGGTGCTGAGGGACTTGGCTGATGTGATTGCAGAGTTGCATTACCACTGCAAACTCGTGGTGATCAGGAAAGGTCCCCAACATTTGGAAAAGGGCAAATATAGTGCCTATCTTTTAGAAAGGGAAGAAGTAGGATCTGGGGAACTACTGTATTTACTCAAAAATAAGACAACCCTGATTATAAGATGACCCCTGAAATACTTAGATTCTATATACGGAAAATTTATCAACTTGTTATAATTTTTAAAGTACAGAATTGAATTATTGCAAGTTTGTCTTGAATTTTGTCAGCCTCCCATTGCTATAGCAGGGAAAATAAATCTGGGGGGGGGGGCAGTCAGGTAACCCCCTTGTGCTCTATCCCACCCATTCCCCGCACTCAACCCAATGTCTTCCTCCTGCAGCCCCTGCCTCCCTCCTTACTGTTGACCCTGCTCTCCCTGAGCACATGGAAGTGAGGAACACGTATGAAATAAAATAACCTTAAAATAAGCAGAGACAGCAAGTTTCCTATAGTACCCATACACTTACTTCATCCAGAATTGATCCATTTTACCTTACTTGAAACTGCTGGAAGTTTTAGCACAGGTACTCCATAAAGATGCTTTTGAACAACACTTTTGTACCCTAATAGTACAAATTGTGCATGATATTAATGCAAAGGCAAAAGGCTTCTGATTTATTATATAGTTCATTGGGCTGGGCCCCACCAGAGTCAACAGTATTTCAAGACATGGTGACCCCACAGATGAGCACTGCTTAGTATGTGAGTATACTCTAGATATCCCCCACAAAGGATACATGTGTTAATTAGCTCCCCGACCCAAACTCATGACTGGAACCTGGTGCTCTCATTATGAGATCCTGGGATCCTCCAAAAATATATATGCAGATAAGGCACTGGGCAACCTGGTCCAGCTTCCCCTGAGGAGGGCAAGGCCACACTAATCATATGCAACATGCTGAGAGAGAGAGGCCAACATATATTTGGGGTGAATTTTGGGGGGCCCCATTTGTTGACTGTTTGCCAGACACTTAAGGCTGAGGAAGAAATAGAAATCATTGGAAATAGGGGGAAAAAAAGATGTAGCTCAGCTGAGGGAATGCAGAGAAGATCGAAATATATGCAATGGAGTGACTCACTATGACTTAAAATAGATTTGGTCCTAAGAGGAACTGCACTCAATGGGTACTACCATCCGTGTTATTTAGATGAGTTGTACT
>NW_017728992.1:201146667-201156324 GCF_001723915.1 Gavialis gangeticus
TGTTTGCCAGACACTTAAGGCTGAGGAAGAAATAGAAATCATTGGAAATAGGGGGAAAAAAAGATGTAGCTCAGCTGAGGGAATGCAGAGAAGATCGAAATATATGCAATGGAGTGACTCACTATGACTTAAAATAGATTTGGTCCTAAGAGGAACTGCACTCAATGGGTACTACCATCCGTGTTATTTAGATGAGTTGTAGTAACCTGTCCTTGGGGTAGGTCTCCATCAGCATGCTTGCCCTATATTGGCCACATACTTCAACAGTCATACTCAGTATTGGCTACATTTAATCAATTTCACAGTTGCTTTCCATTACTGAGGACATGCTGTTTTTAGCAGCAGTTGAAAGACAGGCAATGTATTTAATGTGGTTTCCTTGTATGTGAATGTAAGATAAGTGGATTTTCATTCCTTTCCCCTCCTACTGACCCCCACCCCCATTGAAAGTGGGGGAGGACTAGTCTTATATTTGAGTAAATACAGTACAGACTGATCAGCCTCACCTCAGTCAATGGAAAAATCATGAAGCAGGTCTTCAAGGAACTCATTTCTACACATGTGGAAAAGCAGGCAATTAGGAATAGTTGGCATGCCTGATCAACCTGATTACTTTCTATGACAAGATGACTGGCTCTGTGGATGTGGCAAGAGCAGTGGATGAGATGTGCCTCAACTTTAGCAAGGCTTTTGATAGTCTCCCACAACATTCTCACAAGCAACCTAACGAAGGAAGGGATGAATGAAAGAACTCTAAGGTGGACAGAAAATTTCCTGGATCATCAGGCTCAAAGGATAATCATCAATGGCTTGATGTCTAGGTGCCAGCTAGTTTCAAGTGGTGCGTCCCAGGGGCCATTCCTGGGGCTGGTTTTGTTCAATATCTTCATCAATGGCCTGGAAGATTGCATAAAGCACACCCCCTCAACAAGTTTGCAGAGGACACAAAGCTGGGGGGAATGGTAGATATGTTGGAGGGGAGGACTACGATTCAGAGACACCTAGACAAATTGTGAGGATTGGACCAAAAGAAATCTCATGAGGTTCAACAGGGACAAATGCAAAAACCTGCATTTCTCAGTGTTGGCAAATGACAGAACAAGGAGCAGTGATCTCAAGTTGCAGCAAGAGAAGTTTAGGTTGGATATTAAAAAAAACTTGCTCACTAGGAGGGTGGTAAAGCATTGGAACAGATTACCTAGAGAAGTTGTGGAATCTCCATCCTTGGAGATTTCTAAGCAGACAAACTCTTGGCTGGGATGATCTTTCTGGAGTTGGCCCTGCTTTCAGCAGGGGCTTGGACTAGATGCAACCCCCTGAGATTCCTTCCAACCCTAATATTCTATGATATATAGCACTACAAATCTAGCACATGCCCCAAACCTATATTCTTATGTAACAGACATTCCTCCTGCATGTCTCTCAAAAATCCAGTCAGGTTACAACAGCTCTAAGCATGCAAATCTATGCTGATTTATTTCTAGGCGTTTCAGTTGAGAATGTGAATAAAACTATCATTTTGCAATTCAAATACTGTTTTTACCATGGTGAATATATTCCCACTAAGCAAAACTAATCTTCATAAAATGTAAAGGAGAGTAGCATTAATTCACAAGTAACCTGGAGATGAGGCTCATATATGCCTCTTCCGTAAGCAATTATTATACACATTTACTAAGTGCCTATCACTGCAGTACCCAAGGTGCAAGTTACTTGCCTTACATCAGGTTAACGTATTCAAACAAGATGGTGCCTCTCTATAATTTGCAATTTTATCACAAAAGAAAATGGCTGAACTACGTAGTTCTACTATGTAAAGACTTGGCAAAGAGATTTCTTTCTATATGAAAGCCCTTTGACTTCTCCTACAGTCTGGGAAAATTAGCTCCAACTTTACAGAAGAGTCCAGGGCACGTGGCAGGTTAAAATTAAGGCCTTATCCCTGCTTTTTACTAGACTTACAAGTTTCAAAAAGCTTCATCTATTGAACTGAACCTTATCTGTGCCTGACCTCTCTTTTTATTGAATTTTTTTGCGCACACATTTAAATCGGTGCCTTTTATGGAGCTTGTGAAGTACAGAGCTAAGGAAGGCTATAGTGTGTATGAACTCATTAAAAGTAAACTGAGAACAAATATGAACTGATGGAAAAAAGTGTGGGGCTTCCTCTCACTTTTTAAGACAAGAAGATAAGCCTTACAAACCTTTGCAGGACAGAAAGTAGGTACTGTGCACCTTAAAGAAGTATGTTAAAGTACAGCTGCTCTTGCACTGACTTACTAGAACTCTGCAGAGAAACCAGCATCTGGAAAAGAATGCATTATCCCAGCCCTGCTCCTGTCAACCTTCTATATATGCAAAAGGAAGAGCTACTGCTAAAGGGTTTTGGGGAACTTTCACAAGAGAAAAAGGGAGTTAGTGGGCTCTGGAAACAGGTAAGCTATTGGAACTGAAAACTGGCTCAAAGAGCATTAATTGATTGACAAGTTTTTAATGGGGCAGTGAGCTTAGCGTACAACCTGGGAAATGAAAATAAGTATCAATGATCACATCCAGTAACTTTTTAAAACATAACATGTAAGCAGGGGAGAAAAAAAAGTGTGTTGGTGGGAAAGGGGGGAGGTTTAATTACAAAGTATAAAAGTCCAGTCCTTCAATCAGATGTGCTAGCACAGCCCCACACTGGCACAGACCTACATAGTACACCACCTTGCTGTACAAGGGCCTTAATTTTCTCCCTCCAGACAAATAAACATGTATTGGAGCCAAATTCCTTCTGCAGGAAAATATGGATCTGACAAAGCACAACCACTTTGCTCTAGGATTAAAACAAAATTACTTTTTACTGTCTCCCTCAAGCAACTGTGTAATTTTGTGCCAAACTACGATATTTCTTTTAAGTTTTGCTGGGTTTTTAAACCTCAAAGTCTGCACCATATGATGGGGACCAAGTGTCATGATGATCAATCTGGCTGTATTAGTTTATCTCAGAGTTCTAAATACTTCTCTCATAAAAGCTCTCAACCCAATTTTTCTCTATTTCTTTATCTCAGTAAGATCAAAGACTTATCAATCAAACCCATTTATGAGGTGATGCATGAAAATGTAGCACAGGGATTCCCAAACGATGATGACGTGCGTGCCGCTGGGGGTACACAAGACATCTCTGGGGGGTATGTAGGAGATAATTCCATGGTGGATTTCATGTTCATTATAATAATAATAGGCATTCAAGGGGTTAAAATATAAAATGCATGCTGGTAGGGGTACATGGGCAGCTGGTAAATCTCGAAGGGGATATGCAATAAGAAAAAAAGTTTGGAAACCTTTAGATAGCATATTCACACAAAGGCAGATCAAACATTTTCTTTTTCAATTTATCTGCAAGCATAGAAGGACCTCATTGGAATATTTCTTCCAATATTAACACAGGTGAGCGTCAAAACTTTTTGCTGTATAGAAAGCTATTTATAACAAAACACTAACTTTAGACTCTTGTAGGCAAACAGCACCACATACAGGAAAACAGCAGCAGCAAAAACCTGACCAACATTTGAATGGGATATCGATAGATTTTTTTTTAAATCTGTTTAAAAAAAAATCCAGCATTAAAGATTCTTCCCTGCAAGAGTCAAAATATACATCCCTGAAATGTCCCACATTGATATTTTACCATTTGTTCTAACACTGCAATGTCCATTCAAAATCTGTTGTTATATAAAGACAAGTTTCTTTTGTGTTTAAAAAAAATGCAGCAGGAGTATTAATGCAATGGACAGTGTTTGGAAAGGCTGAATTAGTGCTCACTGTATCAAACTCTTTTTTCTACAAAAGGAATATTATATTTGTTCAACATTTCATGATAAATTGGTTCCAATCAGTCAGCTACTGAAAACATCCTCCCCCCTGAGAATACCTGGATGAGGCTGTTGAGTCAGAAGGCTAAGAATAACACAACACAGTTTTTAAAAAATGCAATGCTGTACAATTTTTTTGTAATCTGACATCTTTCTATAATTATTTGACTGTGTTTAGTAATCATAGCAATACCACAGCCCTCCTCTTCTCTCCCACTTCTATGCACACATTTTTCCCATTGCAAGAAAATACTACTTGCAGGTTATACATGTGCGTATTGGTAACTTTTGATGGCTTTGAAGTCTAATTTTTTTGATCAAAGTCCAAAACCAGGTGTGGAAAAATGCATAAGAAGTTAATTAAGAACATGCTCATTAGATATCTTTGCACAGCCGAGTCAGTAAAGGATGACACGTTCTGCCACCCCAGTGGCTGCTTTATCAGCTGACAGTCCCAGAACTGTTGCTGAACTAGTGCGGAAGGATGACAATGACCAAAAATCCTGCTTTAACTTAGAAAAATAAGGAAAAATTAGTTATCAAAAACATCATATCCCATAATTTTAAAAGTTTCTCTAAAACTTTTTGCCCCTATTTCCTGTGATACTCTCTAAATTCTGACCTTATATTTAACATTCTGTTTTTTCAGATACCAACCATGTAAACAGATATCCAGCTTCTCTGTTAAACTGACCTTTAAGGAAACTTTATTTGGCCAGATACCAGCACCTTCATCTACCCTACCTCATTCATATTAATGAGGTCTTAATTTTAGAGCCCCTGTCCACTTTAGAGCTTTTAGTCCCCAGTTTTTTGTTTTCAATAAATTAGGAAATTAAAAAAAATAAAATAAAAAAATAATGAAAAGTAACATACTGGCTGCATAACCAACAGGGGTTTCTTTAAAGCAGATCAAAATTATTCTATACAAATATTTCTTCAGCAGTGTTGTACCTCCTATATGCATGTATTAACTGCGGATTCTTACTGTTGCACTCAAGTAATACTTTGTAGTTCATTTTAAAGACTTTCTTTAAAATGAACTACATTTTCTTGCATATTCCATATTCTTCTTCATGCTTTCTGTTAAAATCTAAATAATCAGAAACCTGAAGGCCTGAAGCTTTTCACAGCTGTTTTAATATTATAAAGATGAAAACCACTAGCGATGATGCTATCAATATTTCCTCCAGATTGGCCCTTCAACCCTGCCCTGAGGAGCAGAGGGGCCCTCTATTTTCTGTCCTTTTCAGTTGATTTGTTTTCCTGTCCCAGCCCATATGTCACCTTGGAGAACTGCTGACTCAGCTGAAATGCAAACAGCCTGTCAGAAAGATCATCAAACGCTAGTTAAATATAGGTGGTGAACCATGATAAATGCATCATCATCACTTGCCGTGCCCTAGCTCTTTCCAAATCGAGAAGCTGCATTGACTTTCTCCCACTACATTTTTTATTGAGAATGAGAGCATCCAACATTAAGAGCGCAATAGGAATCAACAAGTCGCAGCATGGGGACAAGAGAAAATCGAAGATGCAACGGGTCCATCCCACAGAAACATTTGGAATGTAAATCCGTTCTGGGAGAAAACTTTAGCATTAGGAGGTGACGAAGAGAACTACATCAAAAACATGGGGAGGCTTCTTCCTTTTAAGTGCATGAAATACTCTGCACAACAACAGCTGGATGCACCACTGGAGACATTATCTTTCCAATGAGAAATAAAACTGAAGTCTTGACCCCTCATTATTGAAACCCTCATGATACTTTTTGCAAGAGGAAAAATGTTAACCTTAGCATCCTGGCCAAATCCCAATTATGTAATTATATTCTGACTACTCTAATTTCCAGTGTCTAGAAGTCACCAAAGCAAGGGCACTATGCTGAACCTCAGATGCCAGAGCACAGCATGAGGAATTAGAAGGTCATGACATATGAAGCACTAGATTGGCAGAGTGTGTTAAATGTTAATAAAGAAATGTTATATGAAATATAAAATGTATTGGAAAGCCAAGACAAAACAGTTTTGAGAATAATGTTGAAAAATCTGGATGTGAACAAGTGCCTTGGCAGCACCCATTTCCATAAACTCTTAACTGCATTTATGAATCAATACAGAGTTTTCTGACTGAAGCTCCCCGAGTGCTATCACTGAGACAGTCAGGCGCTGCTGTTAGCAAAACTCTCCTCTTCATCATGTATAGAGCAAGTTATTTTTAGAAGAGCCAGTTTTTGTCTGAAATTGAAGTCATAACTAAAGCAAAACCTACATATTGTCAGATCAAATCACATCTATGACACTGTAAGGGTGGTGCAATGGTCTCAGCAGGGGTCTTCTACTGCAATATCACGAACACTAATGACGGGCATAGCTGGTACCAGGTGCCAACGAGGAAGGAAGCATTTTCAGAGATTTCTCAGAAAGCTCATACGGAGCAACAAGGTCACTTCTGGCCGGAGGAAGTGGTACCGTCTATGCATGGATCCACAGAAGTGAGCAACAAGGGCAAGTCTTTAGTGTTCCATACAGGGCAGGGGAAGCATTTAAAGAAGCAGGAAAACTATTTAAAATAAAGAAAAATTGAACAAACGGGATGAAGGACAAGAAACAAAGAGCCCAAAAGTTCTGATGACACTTGAGAAGTGAGGAAGAAAAGAGAAAGCTGACCAAATGTAAGCACAGATTGAAAGAGTCATCCGCTTAAAAAGGAGTCAAAGAAAAACAAAGATGTTCCAGCTAATGGAAGAATTAAGGAAAGGTCACGAGATCCTCCGTGAACAAGATGCATTTAAAAGCCTGAGGAGAGGAGGGATGAAGTAGGAAGTGAAGCAAAAGGAAAGCTGACAGTTGTGAATTAGCTGCACCTATGTCTGTGAGGAGCCCAGAGGAGAGGGGGTCGTTTTAGAGATTTCTAATTCCATCCTATTCTGAAGAGGTGGGAAACTAGACACTGTTTGAATGAGGAGGTAAAAGGGCAAGAGAAGAGAAGACAGCTGTTGCAAGGTAATGTGTTGCTCTCTTGAAAGAAAATCTTTCTATTTTGTGACGTGACAGTAACATTTAACACTCACACAACATGTCATCTTAAGTAATAAAGTGTTTTACATAATAACAAGCCTTTGATTGAACAGATGAGAAAACAGGGGAAAAATCATTTTACTAAATAAGCTTGTCCCCTTGAGACAAGTTTCTACTATGTGTCTTGCCTTGTCACCATTCACTGAAAATGTGCCATCATTCATGTTAAGAAGTCATCTGAAAGCACAGAATTGGATTAGACAAGGCATATACACAATATCCCGAATACAATTAATCAATTCCGCTGGAGTTCTTCAATAGTTTACATGCTTATACGTAATTATCCTGCCGTTCTTTCCTTTTAAATACTGCAAAAGGATTACACACATTAAATAACTACAACCTAAATCAGCATTCTAAATCTAATCTCTCGAGTCTTTCGTGCAGGGAGACTCATGTCTCCTGGTGCACCTTAAATACTCCGGTATTTTCATTTTACACTTGCTATGTAAAAAGCTAGAGAGTTTGCAGAATCCTTCCAAAACCACTATCCTTTTCCTTTGCTAGCAAGGTGTGTTTCTATCTAATTTAACAGAATGTCTTCCATTTTTCAACTTTTGTCCTTGAGATGACAGATCTATATCCATAAAGGACATTTAAACACACTTTTGCCAATTACAATGTTCTAAAATATAAAAGCCCTTTCAAGACCATTCTTCTCAATTATAACAGTTCTCAAGTAGGCATAGGTAAAATGCATTTTCTAGCAAACAGACGGCAAACTCTAAAATTATATCCCAAAAGGTTTAATGTTAGAAATTCACATTTGTGTGCAGGGGCCCCTGCACCTACAAAAATAACTCCTCTTGAAAAACTAAACGTTCTGTGCCAGATGTCACTACATAATAGCAGAGTAATGCATCAGCTACATGCTGAGGTGAGCAATCTGACAGATGACCCTTGCTAATTTACAGGTAAAATTAGCTTTTGTCTAGTAAGCTAGCAGATTTAACCACTGCTTAAAAAGGCACTTGAACTCCCAGAACAGGAGAAGGTGATGAGTTAAGTCCCAATATATGCAACATCTGTGTGATTATTCAGACTATCTGAATCCAAGTCTTTAACCTAAATCAAAGATCATTAAAAAACAGAATAATTAACCCCACTCTGTGCTATCAAGCACAAACTGTAAAATAGTGCAATTTATGCCTGTTCCTCAATTTCTAATACAGTAAGTGCCTACAATTTGAAATAGTTCACATTTCTATTTAAGTTTATTAATTTTAAGATGTCTTTAATTTTTCATGGAAAACCAGTGTGATTAGAAAAAAGTATATGTATTGATATATTGTGATTACCCAAAACCAAAATGACTTCACAGGAGGTCTTCCAAAGCAGAACATCCTGGGGTGAAGATGAAAGGTGAACACAGAAGCACTAATATAATGGTTGGGATTTATTATAGGCCACCAAATCTCGAAGGGGAAGCGGATGAGGCATTCTTCAAGCATGTGTCAATTCTACCCAAAAGCTATGGGTTGGTACTGACGAGAGACTTCAGTTTTCCAGATGCCTGCTGGAAGAAAGCAGCCGAACATAAAATGTCAGCCAGTTCCTAACTTGTGTGGAGGACAACTTTCTGGTCCAGGATGCAAGTCGGGGAACTTGTCCTGACCACCAGGGAAGAATTGGTGGAGCATGTGAAGGTGATGAGTGACTTGGAAGTCAGTGATCACAATAGGATAGGATTCCAGATTCTGCAACAGGAAAAGCACGAGGTGAGCAAAATTAGGATGCTATATTTCAAAAAGGCGGATTTCATCTGACTCAAGGAGCTAACAGGTCTGGTGTTATGGGAAGACAGATTGAAGGATAAAGGTGCCCAGGAGGACTGGGAGCTTCTAAAGGGCACTGCGTTTACTGGAAGCCCAACAAGAAGCTGTCCCAACTCAAATGCAAAGAGAAAACATACGGGCAATGGAAGAATGGGCAGGTCACCAAGAATGCAAACCAGGAAAGAACCTATAGAGACAAAATCAGCAAGGCAAAGATGAAGAATGAGCTGCCCCTGGCAAAGGGGCTAACAACAAAGACGTTCTACAAGTATAATGAACAGAAAAGAAAGACCAAGGAAGCTGTGGGTCCTCTCTTAGCAAGCCAGGGGGAACTTTTAACAGAAGATGGGAACAAAGAAGGCAGAGCTACTCAACAGTAGGCCTGTGTGAAACGCCTAGTATTCCAGTATTCCCCCAGGGCTGACTTGGGGGACACTGATTCGATGCGGTGATTCAAATCACTGTCCTGATTCAATTTGCCTGAATCTGATTTGGAGATTCAGCTGCTGCTGAATCTCCGAATCAGCCAGGCCCAACCCCCGCCCCTCTCCCAGCCCAGCAATGGCTGCCCCGCCTGCCCCAGCTCACGGCATTGTTAAAAAAAGCCCCGGTGCTCTCAGGGTGCTTCCAGGCGGTGGGTGATCCCCGCTATCCCCCACTGCCCCACGCTGCATGGGGGGCTCAGCACAAGCCCCTCGATCCCCCTCTCACTCCTCCAGCCCCCCATGGGTGCCTTGCCCAGGCCAGCTCCGCCCTTTAAGTAAACAAAAAAATCCAAAAATCCCCAGTACTCACCACTTCTGCCAGCGGGGGGTGATCTCTGCTGCCCCCCATTTGCCCCACACCACCGGGGGGGAGAGGGGGGGCTCTGCACAAACCTCCAAAACCCTGATGCCATGGCAGGAACAGAGAGTCCCAGGGCATTTAATTGGCCTTTTTTTTCTT
>NW_017728992.1:201161324-201168168 GCF_001723915.1 Gavialis gangeticus
CCATGCCGCATGGGGCGGGGGGTAGCAGGAATTGCCCCCCCCCCCCTCCCGGCAGCACCCAGTGAGCACCAGGACTTTCTTTTTGGCTTTTTTTTTTTTTTTAAAGTACCAAGCCAGGGCACATGGGGGCAGATATGGAAGGGCTGAGGGGACCCAGCAGGGGTCCCCCCCCATGGTCCCCTGCCCCTAGTACTCACCAGTTCGGAGTCAGCTGCAGCTCCCTAGTGCAGCCACCAGAGACTGTCGGAATCAAAGCTCTCCAAAAACTTCCAAAGATTCGGAGAGCTTTGAATCGATCCAGACCTTTAAACTGGTCCCCGATTTGATCCAGAGATTCAGCCACCAAATCGGGCCAAATCTCCTCCAAACTGAATCACCACCCGAAGCTTCACACAGCCCTACTCAACAGCTACTTTCCCTCAGTCTTGACAAAAAAATTAACCTGCAGGCAGACACCTAGTAAGGATTGTCTGGATAAAGAAGGGGACAAGCTGAGGGAGGAGACAAAAGAGAGCTTTTAGTCGGAGAGCTTTTTCTGGATCTGAATTAATTCAAGTCAGCAGGGCTGAATGAACCTGATCCCAGGGTACTGAAGGAACTGGCAGAGGAGATCTCAGAGCCCTTGGCAATGAGTTCATGAAGTTGTGGGGGACTGGCCAGGTACCAAAGGACTTGAAAAGGGCTCAAGCAGTGCCCCTCTAAAAAAAAGAGCAAAGAGGAGGACCCAGGGAACTACAGACTGCTGACCCCAAACCAGTACCTGGGAAGTTACTGAAGCTTAAGCATCTGGAAGAGGAAAGACTGATCACAACCAGCCAGCTTGGACTAAGAACAAATAGTGTCAAACAAGCATGATCTCCTCCGACAAAGTAACTATTTGGGTGGCTGAAGGGAATGCTGTGGATATATTGTACCTGTATTTCAGTAAGGCTTTTAACAAGGTCTGGCACAACCTTCTCATAACCAAACTGGAGAAATATGGGCTACATCAGTGTTTCCCAACTGGTGTGCTGCGGCATTTTGGGCCAGAGCCACGCCCCCCACCTACTGCTGCTGTGGACACAGGCAGATGGGGAGTGTGCCTCCAGCCAGACAGGGGGCACGGCTCTAGCCCAAAAGGCCATCTGGCTGGCCGCGTGCCACCCCCCACTCCCCACTCTGCATCCAGTGTGCCATGCTGCTTTTTTATTTACGTAAGTACGCCACAGGGCAAAAAAGGTTGGGAAACGCTGGGCTAGATAAAACTATGTTAAGGAGAAAGATGGGTGGCTCAGTAGCCACAAGCAAAGGGTAATTATTAATGGGTCCATGTGAGAATGGCAGGTGGTTTCAAGTGGAGTCCCACGGGTGTCTGTCCTGGGCCTGGTGCTGTTCAACACATTTATTAATTATTTGGGTGCTGGCACAGAAAGCTTCTTAAGCAAGTCTGCAGACAACATGAAACTAGAAACCATGAATATACTGGAGGATACAAGTGTAATTCAAAAGAATCTTGATGGATTCAAAAGTTAGGCTGGAGCTAACAGGATGAAGTTCAATACAGAGAAATGCAAGGTGCTACACTTCAGGAGGAATAATCAAAAACACAGCTACGAAGTGGGTGACACCTGGCTGGATGGCAGCACTATGGAAAAGGACTTGGGAGTCTTGGTAGATCACAGACTCGATATGAGTCTGGAAGTTTCGGGATGGCTCAATAGAAGCATTAGGTGCAACAGCTAGGAGAGGAGATATAGTGCCTCCCCCTGTTCCAGTCACTCTAGGATCCACACTACATGCAGCATGGGTCCCAAACCAGCTGGAGCAGCCAACAGATTAGAGCTGCTGAGGAAAAGCAAGGGAGAAGTAAATGGGAGTGGTCCATGGACCCAATCCAGCCCCCAAACAAACCCTGCATCACTCATTTGACCCATGGGGCCAGATGAATTAGGGTTTCCATAGAGAACTAACCACTATGGAAATTTGCTTAACTGCATCAAAAGCACCAGAGTGGAACGTAGAATTCCCTCTTGGGAGCAAGAGGCACCGCTAGCTCAGCACTGTTTAACTGTGCTACCCTATATTAATAGCAGGGAAGAAAAAGTAACAAAATGAAAAAAAGCAAGACACAACCTTCTTTAATACCTATTTGAAACTGATTCAATTTGGTTTTGTAGTTCTCCCTAAAAAAGAAATTCACCGTCATTGTCATGGGCTCCCAAAACCAACTCATGAAATTCTATGGCACAACACACAAAAAGGTAAAATGGTCCATTCAAGAAACTGAAAAGAACATGAGGATTCCTGAGACAGAAATATGAACTTGCTACAAATGATCATAAAAACAGCATGAAAGGACAATTGAGGGGAGAAAAAGAATACAATAAATAAGTTTCAAATATATATCTAGGCCCTTTTTGTCACATTTATGACCAATGATATTAAAAGTCTGCAATACTGCAGTGAAGATGATTGCTCGACACCAAGATGTTTGTTATAACAAGCATTTAAAAAGTTTTGCCATTATGTCCCTTTTAAATAAGTATGCTAATGTTCTATCTGGATGCAAATCTGGTTGGAATGCAATTCTTCTCAAGTACAAACAACTCGCATAAAAAGCCCACTATACCATTTAGGCAAGTAATGGATAATATAGTGGTTTCTGCAGATCTTCTACCCTGAGGTAGAGTTCTTCTGATCTGACAACACATTCATATTACAAACTAACAATGTTCATAGAAATATAAATTAATCTCATTTCACGTGCTAAAAATAGGACTTTAGAAGGGCACATTTACATTCTCAAAAATACTGAAGGATGAAGAAATAGCTCAGTAAAGACCAAAATACAAAGTCTTTGAAGAAACTAGTTTGCGCATTGGTTAGTTCAGAAAGTGAAAGAACTACACTAACTCATTATAAGAAGTTTAAAAAAGAAAGAAAAACACCAGCCACCTCTCCTCTCACCCTTAACTTGGGGGCTAGAAGTAGAACAAATGGCCAAAACCATCCTGACTGGACTAAGTCTTTGTGAAAAGGACATGACAAATTTCTACTATTCTAGAGAGGCCAAATATAATCATTGAGCTCTGGCGAACTGAATTATTAAGAAAAAAAAATCCAGCTACCTTCCCCAACACACAAAATCACATTTTTATGCTTTTCAAGGCACTGAAGGATACATAGAAATACATGTAGCATTGCAAAAATTAAACACTTTTCACTATTTGGATCTTGCCTTCAATAGGAAAAACACAATAGCAAACAGAAAATTTATTTTCTATATAGAGATGCACACAATTTTCAAATCTGGCATATACAAACCTTTTCGAAGAAAGAAGGGGCTCAGACTTATGGCAAACATATTGCAGCACTCACTGAAGAACAGTACAGATTGCCACCTTTTTCCTTCTAAATTAAGGTTTATTCCTATGACTGCTCTGCCGCCAACTATGGTGGATCCTTGTGTTCTGCTAAAATTATGTAACTCAGCAAAAACGTATTTTCAGCTTTTCTCTAGAATGACTACGCTGGGTGTATAAAGAAAAAAGTTGCAAATACATAACATACTTTAACTTTTAAAATCTTAAAAATCAGACAAATCTGATTTACTATAAAGTCTAGCATGACAAATTATTTCTGTTTTAATTAACTGCTGTCAGTTCCTTTATTAAAATACAAAAATTGGAATTCTTCCATTCTGCCTTACTCGCTCTCCCTTTTCCCTGAAAGAGTACCTCAGTCTATCCAAGACCTATATACATCTGCACAAATATAAAGATGCACACTTAACATACAAGAAATAGGGTCTATTTTTCAACTTGTAACCAGTAAAGCTGTGGTCTGGGGTGGCATGGGTGCTAAGGCATATGGCTGACAGCCCAAAGGTCACAAGGTCGAGGCCACAGCAAAAGCAGTCATGGTGTGGCCTGGCAGATTCCAAAAAAATCTACAGGAACTCAAAAGAGGAAAGGACCAGTGTAACTTAATCTTCAGAAGAAAATGACTGTATAAGCAAATAGGTATCCGGAAAGAATGAAGATTGAAAACATACTACTCACATGAATAGGAACAATATCTTACACTGAGATGCCACCTACCGGCAGGTAGTTCCCAAAACTCCTTGCTCATTATACAGATGTATATCAGTGCAACAAACACCTCCAGAAGAAGAGGAAGCAAACAGGATGAGAATCAGATCATGGACAAGTGTACAACATATGCAAGAGGGCTTTTATTTTTCTTTTCTTTTCTTTTTTTTAACCTAAAGATGCCAAAGTAGATCTCTACTTTTTCATAAACATGCAATAATACCAGAATTTGTTTCTAATGTGTCATCCATATGGCCATCTACATAGAGGTCATTTTATCCATCTCAGAAGGATAAACAGGAGACATGAAATCTTCTGAAATTTGAACTCCTGCTACCAGGGAGCAGATATTTCAGATCTGGTACTTGTTCCAATACCATCCTTCAAATAGATTCAGTGGAGTTGAAAACATTTACCTCGATGCAAAGGGATTTTTTTTCCCCTCCTCAAATCATCAGTTGTATTAAGTAGTTGTACAAAAATAATTTTCCATGACCTAGCTATCCCCACAGCAATCCTCCATTATAGCACAGAAAGAACAACAACCAGCTGTAGGAAGCCATAACCCCACAGATCTCACTGGTCAAGGTCTGGGGAGAATCAGCAATGTGATGGAGGAGCTGCTAAGAACAAGGTCCAAAAAAAAAAAACACAAACCAAAAGAGCACCTAAAACCCAGGAGTGAAATAGAATTGAGGTGCCACAGTCTAAAAGTTTGATAGAAAAACCTTCCTCCTAAACAGCCATCTAACACTTGCAGTGCCTAAAAATAAACAAATAAATAAAATAAATCACTACTGTTGATGCCTTCAGTTCCCTAAGCACCTAGAGATGTGCTTCTGTACATGTGCAGAAACTTTTCCATCTAAGGAGTTTACTACATTGCTCCCCAACAAGCCAGGATCAAACAATCTAACCAGCACAGATCGAGTTATTGATCGGCCTGATCGGCTTGTGCCTGCCTCATACAGTCTGCCAGGACCCAGCTCGTCACAGTACGAGTCACGGCTGCTCTCAAACCAGAGGAAGGACAGTACCTCCCCTTGACAGGATAGTCTATTGGACATTTACCCAGAAAGAGATCCAGTTTCTATGCCATCTCCAAACTGAAGGAATTCAAACCAGCAGCTTTCACTTCCCAGGACATTTCCTCAAACCCTAGGCCATACACAATGCTGGGGAGCCAGGAGGAGCACTGTCCATCCCTAAGCTGGAGTTGTACAAAAAGGATATAAGATTCATGGGTCCAGAAAGAGAATAAGCAAGATGGACCCTGGATCAGTAGATCATTAATTGTGGCACTTAGCATGAATTTCTAGGGGCCAATCCCACAAACCATCCCCTTCTCCTCCTTCAGCAGCTAAGTTTTAAAGGGAAAACAGTGAGTCCTGCTCAGTTCTTTCAGTGGACAGCAGTATCTAAACTAAGGATAAGATCCCAGGTTCTGTATCCCAAGCAGACAGAGGCACTCTGTCACAGCTCTGACTCTCACAACTAAACCACTAAAGGGACCCGATTACAGACATACCCATGCTCCCTGCTATCTACTGCCGAGCCCAGAGTGCAGTTTTTTTGGATTGCCCTTCTGAAATTGTCTAACTCTCCCATGCACTGTATCAGGAGCCTACGCACCTGACCATTGGGTCTGGATTCCACTCCACAGCCTAGCACACACAGATGACGTTTTGCAGTGCCTAATTAATAAATACCCTCATCTTTTATCAGATCAAGCCCCTAAAGCATGCTGAGGCATTTCAGTTTAGAGATGGGAAGGTGGGTTAACCCAAATCAACAAACGGCTCAGGAAGCCTATGGAACTTGAATAGTTCTGTGATGTACAGGTGCTCCCCCATCCGCATCCAGGCTCTTTGTGGGTCAGATTTGGCTGCGGCGGCAGCAGGAACAGTAGTGGCAGGGGTTAATGCAGCCAGCTTCCCAAGGGGGCTCTCTACTCTGGACTTAGGTGGTGGGCCCCAACCCCAAATCCATAACCCCTTTAGGAGCCCAATGGGCACGATGACTTGGCTCTGCAGACTACACATTTGACACTGCTGCCCCTATGCCCCGATGGTCTCACTTCTTCACTAGCCTAAGCCACAAACAAATTCTATAGTAAGAAGGGTCACTATAAGCCTTAAATGTACCTGTAAAGCAAATATTTTAAACTTGTAGCTTCTTGCTCTTTACGCATTTTCAGTATTGTGTTCTTTTCAGTCTGAATCGGATAAGAATTCTGTATGCTACAGATCAATCGGAACAAGGAACTCTAATCTAAAGTTGAAATTAGTCAGATACAAAATATGCCCTTTTTTGATGGAAAGAGAACAGCATTATGGCTGATTCTAAAATGCGTAATGTGATATTTTTTACATGTACCCTCAGAGACTTATGATTTTATAGTGTTGCTGAATATTTAACTACCTCCCCTTAACTTCTTCATTTTCGGCTTTTTTATTTTTTTAAAATGCTCCTAAGTATACAAATTATACTGAACTTTCAAAATTAAACTAAAAACCTTGACACTTTTTTTCCCCCACTCATGGAACAAAGGAAGAAATGACTGGTTATTTATTTATACTTTCTTCTATAGCCAACCGCCTTCTCTAGCCAATTCAATTACAGGCAGTCCAAGCTGCAGTACTCCATTGTCAGGTCAAGTTTGAACTTAAGTGCTGATTTTAAAAAAGACCAGCAGAAAAGAACACTGCACCAATAAGATAGTGTCAAGACACTGGCATGCTTGGATTTTTTTTTTTTTTTTTTTTTTTTTTTTT
>NW_017728992.1:201168277-201172199 GCF_001723915.1 Gavialis gangeticus
TTTTTTTTTTTTTTTTTTTTTTTTTTTTTTTAAATACAATTAATAAAACTAGCAGACAAAAAATACGCCAAAAAGTTCAAAATGAGTAAAGGATAATGCTTGCCTTGGAACCTCCTGGCAATAAACACATCTGCCATAATTTTAACATTGTTTCAACATGGTTCTTTTAATGTTATGTCATTGTGAAAACAAAGGTTTTTTGTGAAAGGTTATAAAACATGCATTATATTCTTTTCACCCAAGAGACTCAAGCAACTCGAATGGAAACATGTTCCAAGCCGGAGTTTATTTAAAATGAAACAAACAAGTATCCCAAGGACAAGAATGCCTCATCTATTCATTATATGAATAGTTATCATTTTAGTGCATTTACTAGCTGATAATGGAGAGTAGAAATATTTGCATGAGTACATTAATGAGTTTAAAATAACTACCAACTTTATGAAAACAATTTTCTGCAAAACCACTCATCCAACTGAGCTACTGAAACTACTTTCACTTGTATGTCATTCCCCTTCCTCAACAAGACAAGAATTATCAGATGATATTCCAATGTGGTGGTATCAGCTCGTAGAGAACACCACTCTGTTCCACATATAGTAACAGTTTCCAGAGCAGTACAAGGGTGAAGCGAAACAGGCGCAAAGCCTAACAGAGTCAATGAGTTTTATGTCTGATCTTGTAGTCTTCCAAAACAAGAAGTTTTATTATGAAAACCCACTTCTTAGATTTAAGATTCTAAATTATTTAAGAATTTAACTTAAATTCTTTTTAGTCATAAGATCCTAAATTATATATTGCATTCCTTTAAACGGGTACAATACCTGAAAATATATACCTGACATTCATACAGTGTTATCCCCCCTTTTGATAAGCCTTTATCTCCCAGTGACCAAGTTCTTTTCTTCTGCTAATTGTTCATCTGTTACTTCTGGTGACTCCCTTCCCTTCCCTTCCCCTCTGTCTTGTTGGCTCTCATTGCTTAGACCTGATGAAAAATGTCTTGCACTGGAAAGCTTTTCTAACTCTATCCCAAATGTAAAGTTAGTCCCTATGAAATCCTTATCTCTAACATTAGCAAAGACATACTTCAAGTTTGCATGTGATGTGAGCAGTTGCACAATAAGGGTTAATTCTGTTCCTTGCCTGCACAGCTCTCTCCGACTTGCCACTAGGGCTGGCAAGCAGGGGCATAGCTAGGAGCCAGGACACCAGGGCTATATCCCTGCTCTTGATGGTGAGGGAGGGGGCTGAGAGTGGTGCCTCCTGGGATGCTTGAGAACTGAAACGGCTCATTTTATCTCCATGGAGCGGACTGAAGTTACCCTGCCAGAAGCTAGGTACCATGGTCCAGAGTTAATCCTTGCCTGAAGTGGCATAACTCTGAGATATTCAGAGGGCACTTAGCACGAGTGAGAGCTTTAACATGTGGATACTTGTATTTGAATCGTCTTAGTGTGGTTTACCCTTAGAAGGCAACTTCAAAGCATTTTGATCAGTAGCCCAGCCTTATAAGAACAAGTTTGGAAATTATTTGAAATTAATGAAGAATATATTTTACTATGTATTTTCCTATACTAACTCTTCAAAATGATATGGTCATATTGTACAACATGGTTAAAAGATGTCACCTTGAAAGATTTCAACTACTAATGCACACAGACAGAATGGGCAATTCTTCCACAAAAGTAAGCGAAATGCTATTATTCTGAGAAAATATAGCTATTATTGTCAAGGTACGTGATCATAACATACATACTTGGTACACAAGTAATTTAATGGCTCATCCAGCCCTACAGTACCACTGCAGAATTATGACCATCACTTCTGTTAACCACAGAAAAACATATGAATGACTTATTTACACACCTACCCATTTTGCTGATATATGTCAGTGAATTATGAAGTAAGACACAGCAAGATATGAGTCATCTAACCTCAGTGGGGCCCTGATCTTGATCCTCTTGGCACCACCATAAAACACTATCTGCTTGTTATACTTGAAGATCCATCATCCTCTTAAGCATAATTACTTCCATTAATAATGATGAGAATTGTGTGAGAAAGTTTCTAGAGAACAGAATCCTTAAACACTGATCCCACTTTGTGACTACTACATGGTTTCGGATGAGCTTGACAAGCTGCTCAAGAGAGTCGTTAATAAATAATTTCATTCCTAAAATTCAAAAGAGCAGTTCCTGGTTTCTTCTGCACTGCAGCAAGAGACTTACAAAACCCACCAGTTCAGGTTCTCACACATTTCCAAACCACCATGACCTCTCAATCAACATACGGATTTTCTGGGCACTTCAGGTCCACGAAAACCCAAAAACTTAGAGTATTTCTTTTTTAAGTTGATGCATTACAGTATGTTGGCAAGGAAGTAGTAGTGGTATTGCTAAGCTTCCCAGAATCCTCCCCAAGATTTCATCTTTCAATATCAAAACCCGAAACTATGAAACATTTACCAGGCTTCAAATTTTATGTGAAAATGTTGTGCAACCCTAGATAGTCCTGCACTTCAAACCCACTATTTGTTGCAAGCTGGCTTTCATGCTGACTTTCACACATGAACATGCAGGCCCATGCACAGTTTGACAAATCGAAATGTAAGGCTACTTACAGAGAACCTTTCCCAGAATATGGGTTATTTATCAAAAAGTCCTACTTCAGATATTGTATTTAATAATAACTAAAGATTGTTCTGATATAGTATAAAAGGGAATTTTGACCCTATTTATTGTAAATTTAAAGCTGGAGCAAAAGTAACTTTCATTCATCTTCCACCCAAGTAACTGGGCCTTTAAAGAAAATAGTTGGTTAGTACTAATAGAACATAAGTGAACTAGTGGATCATATTTGTGAGTTTATCATCACACACCTGACAGATGCTAAATTAACACTGAATCAACCTTCTTAGTGCTGGATGATAGTACAGCTAATCAAATTATAATTAGAGCAAAGCCCTTCCAACATTAATGTGGCACCTGCTAAAAATCTTCTGATTAGCTACAATTCTGACAAGGTTAGAATAATTCAAGGCTGTGCCTCTATCAACAATGAAAAGAGATTAGAAAGCTACCACCAGAAATAAAGCAAAAAAAAGGTGTGCAAAACAATCTTCTTGTTTTCAGCTACAACTTGAACATGGCTCATGGCAATAAACTCTGTAACAAGGCTCTGAGAGACTGAGAAGTCTAAAAAAAATCTTTAAAGTGAACGTGGATCTAGCAAATGAAAAGACAACTCCTCACCACATGTTTGCTCTCCTTTGAACAATGGCTCAAGCAGGTGAACAACACTGGAAGAAACTGGCCATCAGCAAGTACATATCAATACAATCCTCAAATGCAGCTTGGTTCTTCATCTAAAGGACCAGGGTAAAACAGCACAGCCCTAGGTATCTCTGCCCAATTCTCCTGGCATGCTGGTCATTTTCTTGTTGCAGCGTTACAATGAAGTCATCGTCTGTCCTTTCACTAAGTAGCCAGATACTACTACAAGCATCATAACAGGAAATGTTCTAGATAATGGTACAGAAAGGGAGTAAGAGAAATAGGTACAAATCTATTGGAGAAACAGGCTGCTTCTTTCTAAATCAATCATAGGAAACTCTTACTATGCCAGTCAAAGTAGAAGGTGAACTTAATTGAGCAGGAGGAAAATGGAGGAATTGGGCCAGCAATATATCTGTTTAAACTCAAGACCTTTGACATACATGCACAACACTGACGAGTCAAATCACTCAGAGAGCCCTCTGAAATACCCTAAGCCAATTTTCAACTACACTTATGAGCTCTGCATATGTCTGGAATTAAATTCTATAGAACGGCTTTTAAAGCTCAGCGGACAAACAGGTAAGAGATGGGGACAAGGGGAATGCTGGGACTAGGGGGTCAGTAACAGTACAGGAGGCCTGAAA
>NW_017728992.1:201177199-201177449 GCF_001723915.1 Gavialis gangeticus
ACACTAATGCCCGTAGCATGGGGAACAAGCAGGAGGAACTCGCCCTCCTGCTGGCTGACACCAGCCCGGACATTATGGGGATTACGGAGACTTGGTGGGACTCCAAGCATGATTGGGCGGTGAATGTCGAGGGCTATAGGCTGGACAGGAGGAACAGGATAGGAAAGAGGGGGCGGGGAGTGGCACGCTATATCAAGGAGGAATACATGTCTTCGCTAATTAGTAAAGAGTCAGGGGAGAAGCACTCTGA
>NW_017728992.1:201178182-201183407 GCF_001723915.1 Gavialis gangeticus
GTCAGGACGGCCAAAGCATAATTGGAGTTGCAGCTAGTGAGGGATGTGAAGGTAACAAGAAGGGTTTCTACAGTTATGTCGGCAGCAAGAGGAGGCTCAGGGAAAGTGTGGGGCCCTTCCTGAATGGGGGAGGCAGCCTTGTGACAGAGGATGCAGAAAAGGCCGAAGTGCTCAATGCCTTTTTCACCTCGATCTTCACAGGCAAGGTCAGCTCCCAGACTGCTGCACCAGGCAGCACAGTTTGAGGAAGAGGTGAGCAGCCAACAGCACTGAAGGAACAGGTGAGGGACTATTTAGAAAAGCTGGACATATACAAGTCATGGGGCCAGATGGCATGCATCCAAGCGTGCTGAAGGAGTTGGCTGATGTGACTGCAGAGCCACTGGCCATCATCTTTGAAAACTCATGGCAATCAGGAGAGCTCCCAGATGACTGGAAAAGGGCAAACACAGTGCTCAAAGTTAAGAAAGGGTAAGAGGAGAATCCAGGGCTCTACAGACCAGTCAGCCTCACCTCAATCCCTCAAAAAATCATGGAACAGATCCTTGAGGGATCAATTTCTAAGCACTTGGAGGAGAAGGCAGCAACTGGGAAAAATCAGCATGGATTCACCAAGAGCAAGTCATGGCTGACCAACCTGATCGTCTCTATGAGGAGATGGCTGGCTCTGTGGATACAGAGACCAGTGGATGTGGTGTACCTTGATTTTAGCAAGGCTTTTGATACCGTCTCCCACAACATTCTCATAGGCAAGCCAAGGAAGTCCAGGCTGGATGAATGGACTGTAAGATGAACAAAAAACTGGCTGGAGCATTGGGCTCAGAAAGTAGTAATCAATGGTTCGATGTCTAGTAGGCAGCTGGTATCAAGTGCAGTGCCCCAGGGGTCAGCTTTGGAGCTGGTTTTGTTCAATGTCTTCAGCAACAACCTGGAAGATGGCAGAGAGTGCACCCTCAGCAAGCTTGCAGATGACAACGCTGGGGGGAGAAGTAGACGTGCTGGAGGATAGGGCTGGATTCAGAGTGACTGTGACAAATTGGAGGATTGGGCCAAAAGAAATCTCATGGAGGTTCAATAAGGACAAGTGCAAAGCCTAGCCCTTAGGTTGGAACAATCCCATTCACCGGGACAGGCTGGGGGCACAAAAACCCAATCCACCAAGGGTAACCCAATTACAGGTGTCAAAATAACAATCATTAAGTATTCTGGATCAGTCAGGCTCATCAGAAACATTCTCCTCAAGGAAGTTTATGTCAGCAAAAAGAGCTGTACATATAATTCAAAAAGTGTACATTATACAATTCCTCCTACGCACAAAATGACCCAAAAGCAAAACCATCATAAAGTTGCTGCATTTCCCATAATACATTCATACGAATCAAATGTGAAAGCATGTAATGAAAACTGGCCTGTCACAAATTAGCATCCAAGTTTCATAAAAGAATAGGAAAACAAGTCTAGAAGGGCCCTTCCGGTTCACCTAGTCCAAACTGCAGCTCAAGGCAGGATCATTCCCGACTAGACAAACCCTCGTCTGGCAGTTTGACCTGCTCTTAAAGAAGAGAGAACAGCTGCATGTGGCCTGTTTCAGAGCTTAATCACTCTCATAATGAGAAAGTTCTTCCCAATATCCAAACCCTTGCTGCACTTTATCCAACCCCTGGCCTACAACCACAGAGAACAGTCTATCTCCATCCTCCATATAACCATCCTTCAGGTATTTGAAAACCATTATCAAATCTCCTCTCAATCTTCTGTTCTCCAGAATAAATAATCCTAGTTATTTCAGCCTTTCCTCCTAAGTCATACTTTGCACGCTACTAATCTTTTTTTTGTCTTTTTTAAATGCACTTTTTCTAATTTGTCCACATCTTTCTCAAAGTGTGCGGGCCACAGCCAGATGCAGTTCTCCAGGTGAAGCCTCACAAAGCCAAACAGAGAGAGAGAGAATCACTTCCCTTACTTTGCAAGCGACACTCCTATTAATACAACTCAGTATGCTATTTCCCTTTTCTACTACAAGAGCACGCTGTTGGCTTGTATTCAGCTTACAGTCTACTGTAACCTCTGCTCCATCGCTGCAGGACTGCAGCCTAGCCAGTTATTCCCCAGTCTGTATTTGTGATTTTCAGGTCAAAGTGCAGGACTCTGGACTTGTACGTGCTGAATTTTATTTGATTGATTTCAGATCATGTCTGTAGTATCAAGAGGATTCTGAATCCGAACCCTACCCTCTAGAGCAGAGATAGGCAAAATAGGACCCACGGGCTGGATTCGGTTTGCCAAGGGATTCTGTCCCGCCCACAGCAGGTGCCTTGGGCCTGCCAGGCCCATATGTGGGAGGCAGCCCAGGCCCTGGCACGTGCAGGCAGTCCTGCCACCCCTGGGTACATGGTGGGCTGGAGGTGGCAGGGCACCAAGACTCTGCTTTCTGGCAGCCCCCACAACAGCAATTCCTTCCAGCTGCCACTGCTAGCGTCTCCACGGCTGCCAGATCCAGCCCCACTGCCTGGGCACCCTGGGCCCATCTGCCCCACAGCCACTACTGGAGGCACTAGACTGAGTGGGTGGGGGCTCAATGGAGACTGGCTGGGACCCCCATGGGCAGGGTGCACTCAGGTAGGTCAATGGGATGGGGCTATGGGTGAGCAGGGAGTTTTGTCTGGGAGTGGGATAGGTGTGCAGAGACTGGGACTGGGACCATGGGGCGGTGACAGCATAGGGTTGTGGCCCAGGACATAAAAAAAAGATTTACCACCTAATATTGAAATGGAACTTCTGAGAAAGTTGCAATTGTACACCACTCGAGAAACTATAGATTACCACAAAAAGTTATGTAGCCATGCTCTAAAATTTCACACTTAGAACTCCCATTGCCTAGTTTAAATATTGTTAAATATATTTCATGCTAGCTACAGTTGCAATATCTCCCTTCTAGCTACTATTATCCATCACTCTCATAATCACTTTATAATTGCTTTTGAGGTATTGGGTCATTACATCCAACATCTGAAGACAAATAAAAGCATACAATTATTACATGACTCAACACGTGACAAAATCCCAACTTTATTCTGACATTAAAAACGTGCAGAACCTACCAACTGTATTTGGAATAGTTATAATAATGTTGTGCTGATTCAAGCTTTCTAACCCACACAAATGGACAAGGCTTTGGAGTTGTTGTTGTTGTTTTTTTTTAATATTTTGTTTTATTAATGTACATGCCATGTAAAAATAAAAAGTAACCCGAGTGAATTCTAATAGCATGTGCTCCTCCAATGTCGTTTAGCCAAGAAAGTTCAGTTCAGATGCAGTGTATCTGCTTCCAGATAGATGCAGATATTTAGCCATCTTCATGGCAGGGTCTCCTCAGGTAAAATAGTGTTAAGTGGCCTACCCATGGTCTCAAAGCAACTCAGATTATGTGCACCATCCTTTTTTTTTTAAACCAGTGAAGTGCAAAACAGCTCAATATTTATTGTACACAAACAGACAGAGAATACTAGGAATTTTTCAGCATTATAATTACCAGCAAGCATGACTGCTAAATTATAGCCAAGGTACTCCCCCCTTTCTGCTAGAAAGCTAGATTTCACTTGGTAAGAAACTTTTTTAAAGTGTCATTTTAAAGAGAAGAAACCAACAGATTATCATACAAGATGCTAGCTCTACTGGCTTAAATCTCTATTGCTATTTGACTGAACAGAAACTTTAAAATCAAATCTTCATTTTCTGCCATGCAGCAAAGGCACGGGACAGAATTGGCACCTGGAATTTTAAAGTGTTTTCACAACCTATTGACTTTCTAGTTGCCAGCTACACTAAAAGCAGTGCCTAACAGGAATGTGCCTAACAGCTATAAGGCAGTGAACCTAAGGTTAATGTAGGAAGTCAAATACAAACAGTCAAGAAGCCCAAGGCTGAATTGATTCAACCACTGCAAGTTAGTCTAAACTGTGTAGACTGAACCAATAAGCAAGTGAACAGACATTCACTTCTGATTCCAGGCTCAGGCCAGAAGCCAGGGGAGTGGGGTGTGCTAGAGCACGGCTCCCTGCTCAGATGACAGCTGAACCAAGCAGACGGCTTGGGCCAAGGCTAGCCCCCCTACTCTGCAAGCAAGAGTTTGTGGGGGAAGGGAGGGTGCAAAGCATCCTGGGATACTGGGAGACTGAGTTAACTTGAATCTGGAGGGGAACTGGAACACAAGTTCAATAACCTGATTTAACCTAAATAATTTAAGTCTGATACTACATCCATCCAGGTTTATCTTAAACCAGTTTCTGCCATTTTGAAAGTGGTTTATGTGCACTGAACTTCCGTTGTGCAACAGACTTGAACTGGTTTCTGATCACTTACACCGGTTTATGTGTAATTCCTGTCCCTAGCCTATGAGGTCCAAAGACATTCAGAGAAAAAAGAGATTGGAGCCACCTCGTGATAGTGCTGACTCAGTATCAGTAATCCAAAGACCATAAGGTAGCCAACAGGTTTTCCCATCCCATCCTCACTTAATGGATGCTGCTCTGTTGAAAAGAGCTATGACAAAAACAAGGTCAACTATTAGGGAACTTCCAATGACTACAAATATAAAAACTGTTTTTAAACACCTGCAACTAATAAAATTGTAGCAACAAAAGAGTATCTACAGATTTTAAACCATTCTTAGAAAGGCCTGAATCTTAACACCACCACCTCAGATGACAGCCATGTAATCTCATGAAGTTTAAGGAAATGTGAATTCCACTGCAAGTCAATATCTTTTTAGTCTAACCACCAAAAAACTGTATCATCTCAACAGAAGTATTAAATCTTTTTGAAAGAGAAATAAAAATTAGACAGACATTAACATATTTGTCAACCTCAGTTTAATCCATAAATGCACACAGAAAAACAAATACAGTTTAAACCAATGTCATCTCTGCCTATTAAATTGAACAGATGTAATTTGAATCAATTTCATATCTTTGTCTGCTAAATTGAAAATCAGAACCACCCATTTGCTCAGTATGCGTGTGTGAAGTGTACTTTTCATATGTAAAAATTTCAACCCCTTTTTCTTGCAAACTGAAAATGCTGAAGGAAACCCATTTTAAACAAAATGCAGGAAATATTTTAGCTGATGATGCGCCATAAGTCTAAACATCTGAAACCAAAAGCTTTGGTTTTTGTTTTTGGTTTGTTTGTTGTTGGGGTTTTTTTTTGTTTGTTTGTTTGTTTTT
>NW_017728992.1:201183466-201210280 GCF_001723915.1 Gavialis gangeticus
TTTTTTTTTGTTTTTTTTTTTTGGGGGGGGGGGGGAATGCAGTAAAATCCAATATTAAACTCAAACTTACAAAGGGACCACGGCTTCAATCTTAGATAAAGGTAAACTGAGCCTTTGGAACCAACCTATTCAACAATCCCTAGACATATGACATCTTGAGGCATTTCATGTATTATTTTCTTAGTTACCATGTCCTCTTTTCCTCCCCCATTTCTTTATTTTCTCCATATGCTGCTCTTCATGCTGCTTGAAGGATAAGATCTTCAGGGTAGGGGCTTCCCTTTAGTAAGCATGTAGATGCTGTAGATCACAATAGGACAGATCTAAATGCAGCTCATAAAGTTAACGATGAAAATCAACACATACAGTGACAGAACTAGAAAAAACGTTGTCTTTTAACTCTAAAACAACCAGTCGTATAAACTAAATGCAAATTTAGCTTACGCAAAGGACCTTACATTCTTTTTATATTCTCAGATGCTTACGTACTGGTACAGTGTCCAATCCTATTAGCACTAAAATCCGTGGCAAAGTGTGCCAGTTGAGACATGAGTGAGAATATCAGGGGCCCCAAAATTACCCACCATAAAGACTCGCATCTTTATTGTCTGTTTAACTGCAGACAATTCTACTCCAGAGCCAGGCCTAAATGTATAAGAAGATATATCCAAAGGAAAAGCCTAAAGATGCAAACCAGTTTTAGTGCAAGGGAGACAAAAAATAATCATTTTGGAACTTTCTTTAATTATCCATTACTAAACACAAAGGGGGGGGGGAGAACCAAAAAAAAACAACAACTTAGCAACACATTTTCCTTGCCTGGCAAAATTGCTAGATGAGTAAATTTTGTAAGTCAAAAGTTTTGAGTAATAACAGAAACTGGTTTCACCCTTAATTATTAAGAAATTAGTCCACACTAAAAGTCATTAAAATTATCTGAGTCAGAAAGTAACGGTCATTTATCAAATCCTTAAGTTAACTGATTTTAAAATCAACATTAGATTTTTTTTCCCCTACTGTGGTCCATATTTTATAGGCGGTCTCATGAGATTATTATAAGAGTCCCTTCTATTCTTAAAATGTATGAATTTAAGCCTACTATGTATTTACGACTTCCCTTTTAGTAGTCTAGCTGCTTTAAAACTTCTCTCTCAATTTAACATTGAAATGTGTATAATGTATTTAAAGTTAATGTGCACGTCAAAATAACAATATGGACTGATTTGTCACTGCTATAACAAAATTTGAAGCAATATTTCCCATAAGATAAAGAGATTTATAATCTGAGGTTGATTAATATAAAAGCAAAAGAGGAAGAATTTAGACTTTTTTTTTCAAAAAAATGACTTCTTTGGATACAACCAAGGAAGGTAGAGGTCTCGGATGCTATTAAAATATATTTATCATGGCGGAGCGGTACTTTTTTAGTCTTTGGGTAAAGCATTGAATATCTAATTATATTTAAAAGCACGAACGACACGTGCACCAAGAAGCTGGGGGGGCACGGCGACCGCCCGCAGGCAGCAGCAACAATGGTGGTGATGAGCGGGGAGCTCCCACCGGTGGCCATAGTGGTGTCAGCAGCAGGAGATGTGGGGGTGGTGAGCAGCAATTGCCTGCAGGCACCGCCAGCAGTGTTGACCAATCTCAGGGGGTGCACGGGCACCCACGTGATCCCCTATGCATTGCCAATGTTTTAAAGCTACTGAAAGGAGGATGACTTACAAGCCACATTTTATCAGACTTGTATTTCTAAGCAGCTCTTCCATGACTATTCCTAAGTCACCAATACATACAAAGTCTACATATTAGGGCACTAATATGGTAGCCGATTTGATTCGGAGGAGATTTGGCCTGATTCAGCAGCCAAATCTCTGAATCCGAATCAAAATCGGGAGACCCATTAAAAGGTCTGAATCGAATCAGAGGCCTCAGATTGATTTGGAGAGATTCAGAAGGCTGGCAGCAACCAGAAACTGAGAAGAGAGAGGGGGATGGGTGATCTCCAATATATGGAAAAGGCTGAGGGGGGGGAGGCTGCTCCGATACTGACATCTGTGGCTGACCAATGACTGATCTTTCTCCAAGTTCCCTTCCTTAACACACACAAGCGATACGAGTTTTACTATCAACAGTCTGAGGTGCACTTTCACAGAAACCCCTGCAACTATTTCTTTGAAACTTGGCAGGCTTCATGCCCTCAGAAGGGGTTACCATCCCTCCTGTTTTTATCTGAATCTGCAAATAAATGACAAAGTTATAGGTATTTTAGTGATTCCCCATTATAGTTTATGGCCGAATCTCCAAATCTGAATTGGCCAAATCGAATCGGCACAGCGATGAATTGAATCGCTGTACCTCCGAACTGGCTGAATCTGAATCCAAAGCAAACACTCGCTGCTTTGCACAGGCGTACTACATACGCTAGTACAAAATCTTTATCAATTGCGATGTATAAGAACTCGGCAAGCCAAAATAACAGCATGTAGAATTCTGATACAATCTAGCATGAACTTTGAGCTCTTTTTCCTTCAGAATGGGAAAGCAAAAACACAAATGTGTATTGCAATAAAATAATAAAAATCAAACTAGTGTTTGTATAAAGTCTCCTATAAACTCCCTATTTGAAACAAATCACAACTCTGGCAAAATCATTCCCTTCAATGAGAAAAACCTTCATAGTTGAAGTTTAGTCAAGACTTTTGTCACTGACAAAATTGCCTGAATGGGCTCTACATTTTTAATTTTCTTCTTTATCACCCAGGTTGTAGGCCTGTCCTAAAGCATTCACAATAGGGAGCAGAATCCAGGCTGTTTGGAGAATGTCCTGGCTCTGTTAAAATATCTGCATTGTGCTTCATGTGGCTATTTTTGCACTGAATCACACTGCTCTGTTCCTGACTATGGTATGAATTGCAAACTAATTAACATTTATTCAATACACTTCTCAGTCACTGACAAGCATGACATTTTAAATAAAAACCTCTTCTTCTCCTTCTCTAAGTCTTTATTTAATCATTGTGCTACTATCATCATAACTGCTACCAACAGTGTATGCAAAACCAACATTTTGAATGAAATGACAGACTAATAAATGCAAGTGTATGAACAAGGTCAAGGAAGAAGTAATTTCCACTAAATCAATGTGGTCCTGCTTCCATCTATCATTATGCCACGAAACAACATTCACTGTGGGTAATTTCTGATTCTGCAGAATCTTCAGGGAACTTGAAGCGATTATCAAATCCACCACAGACTTTTAGCAACACCAACAGTCAAAAAAAATAGAACTGTGTAAAAGGTGAGACTTGATATACAAGCATATTCAAAACATTTCCTAGTGCAGCTGGACCTGTTGTCAAACTAGCAATGGTCTGTAGCTCTGCTTTATGATGCTGCTAGCAATTTCCTTGTAGAATCACAGAAACTGAGTTGGAAGGGACCTCAGGAGGTCACTAGTCCAACCGCCTGCCCAAAGCAGGACCAGCCCCAACCATCATCCCAGCCAAAGCTTTGTCTACCCAGATCTTAAAAACCTCTAAGGACAGATTCCACAACCTCTCTGCGTAACCTATTGAGTGGTTTGTCACCCGCCTAGTAAGAACGTTTTTCCTAATATGCAACCTAAACTTCCCTTGCTGCAACTTGAGCCCATTGCTCCTTGTTCTGCCATCTGCCCCCACTGAGAACAGTCCAGCCCCATCCTCTTTGCAGCCCCCCTGCAGGGAGGTGAAGGCTGTTATCAACCCCTCTCTCTCACTCTTCTCTTCTCCAGACTAAATAAGCCCACCAGTTCCCTCAGCCTCTCCTCACAAATCATGTCCCCCAGCCCCCTCACCATTTTTGTTGCCCTCCGCTAGACTCTCTCCAATTTGGCCACATCGTTTCTGTAGTGGGGGGGCCCAAAACTGAACACAGGACTCTGAAAGTGGCCTCCCCAGTGTTGAATAGAGAGGAAGAATCACTTGCCTCGATCTGCTGGCAATGTCTCAAAAGCAGCCACAGAGGGATGCCCCAAAGCATCTTCAGTGTATTTCTTGGTTTTGAGGGTATAGGGAAGAGTGGTGGGGGAGGGATGAGCTCATTTCAAGCCATCCCAGCCAAGGCATGTTGCTGCCATAGCACAAACATCCTGCTAGGGTGCATTAAATGAAGTAGGATCAGGTCCTACATTTGTTTGCAACACTGAAAACAGCTATATAACATTTAATGATGCTTTCACTGGAAGAAACAGGCCTAGGAACAATGGCTACAAACCTGACAGAGAGCAGATTTAGGTTAGACATCAGGAAGAACTTCTGCACAGTAAGGGTTGCCAGAATCTGGAACGGGTTTCCAAGGGAGGTGGTGCTCTCCCCTACCTTCGGGGTCTTCAAGAAGAGACTGGACAAGCACCTGCCAACTCAATCTAGTGAGGTCTCCTTCAACCCTAACATCTATCAATCTATGAAAACCTGCAAGCTACAGACTCCACAGTCCCAAACCAAGGACTGGGTGGAAGCCTCAGCAACTCGAGTCCTAAATCTTTGAAACTGTCTTCTGCACTGAACTGCACTAACTAAAGGCTCAAACCAGACTCATGGGGTTAGGTCACATAACATGCAATGGCCACCAGTTCTATTTCTATTACTGGGCCACATCTATACTATAGCAGGGACACGTCTCTACCCTTCCACATCTGCTAACATGGGCCAGGCACAGAAATATACATCACAGAAAAATCCACCTACAATACCTGTTTCCCCCCCATTTTTGCCAAACATATGCAGAACACAATCAATAATATTCAGTTCCAAAAACTTGCAGTACTGAACTGCGTTGACTATCGCCAGAAGGAAGAATCTTAATATTAACCAGTAATAAGTGACCTGCTAGGCATTAGTCTTTCAAAAAGGAAAACTTACTGGGATGAGAGGCTGTTACTCTGTCACAAGACCAACTAGCTTCATCAATAGTTGGTAAAAAGGAACAGATTGCTGAAGGCTGAAATGGGGATTACTAGTGCCATGGCTGCAAATACCGCTAACAGCACATGGGAGAGAAGTGGTCATTCTGATGCTACAAGTTCCACCTCCATTTATTAGACCATACAGAGAATAGCTTACGTCTTGGTGCTGTTTCTTCCAGTCACTTTCCAGTAACTTCACAGTACAGAGCCTGTCCTTCTCAGCTGGTCTAACTAGTTGATATATATGATGTCTCAGACGAATAAGCCTGGAAGCATAGAGCAGAGCTGCATCTCACAGGAGTACCAGCTCAAGACTTTTCAGGCATACTGGAAACTAGTTTCTTAAGCTCTGAAGACAGTCTCATCAAGGAATGAAGAAAGTACAAATAAAGCGTCTCTCACCTTCCAGATCCTCTTGAAAAAGGAACATTTGTCAGGAATGCTTCCTTCAGAGATGAAAAGCATGCAACTGGAGTATCCGGTAGTGAGGATGGTAACCTCAGGATAAGGGGAACATTTTAGTTCAGCCATAGTAGCTTAGTTCAGTAATGAAGCAACCTGCAAGTACTGATAAAACAAGAATAGTACATAATCTATTCTAACAACTGACCAATCCAACATAAGACTGCATAGTACTGAAAGGCTCTGTCCCAGTGCCACAGGCAGCAAGAGGTCACTAAAGGATGGCTGGGTCTCTTGTGCCCTTTATACCTTCGGACAGGGGGAAGAGGAGGAGGAAGGAAAGGCTAAGGACACTGGTGTAGACAGAGCTGATTATATATGTAAGAGATGCATGTGCCAAACATGGACACTCAGAGAAGAAACTCAGATGAATAATGCTGAGGACTGCCCCAAGTCCACTGAAATCAGCTGTCATAGTGTTTCGGTGTCCTAGGGTTACACAAAGCCTGCTTTCCTGCCCTCCTGTTCCTGTTTGTCCTACATATGCATCTCTCCCTGTTTCTCCATCCCAGAGACAACTTCTCTTCTTTTTGCGGCATGCTCAATGGGACATCATTCTCCCCTTGTACTCAGCCTTGGCAAGGCCACGGCTGGAGTACTACATCCAGTTTTGGGCTCCACAATTCAAAAAGGATGTGGAGAAGCTTGAGAGAGTCCAGAGAAGAGCCACGCGCATGATCAGAGGTCAGGAAAACAGACCTTACGACAACAGGCTGAGAGCCATGGGGCTCTTTAGCCTGGAAAAGCGCAGGCTCAGGGGTGATCTGGTGGCCACCTATAAGTTGATCAGAGGTGACCAACAGTATCTGGGGGAACGTTTGTTCACCAGAGCGCCCCAAGGGATGTCGAGGTTGAATGGTCATAAACTACTACAAGACCGTTTCAGGCTGGACATAAGGAAGAATTTCTTTACTGTCCGAGCCCCCAAGGTCTAGACTAGCCTGCCATCGGAAGTGGTTCAAGCACCTACACTGAACGCATTCAAAAACAAATTGGATGCTTATCTTGCTGGGATCCTATGACCCCTGCTGACTCCCTGCCCTTTGGGCGGGCGGCTGGACTCGATCTTCCGCGGTCCCTTCCAGCCCTAATGTCTATGAAATCAATGGAAACATTTCCTCCTCGTCACAGCAGCCACATTACAGCTGTGTAGGGCCTACTAGCTACACGAGATGCCTCTCTGCACCCCTCTCTAGGAGTTCACGTTGCCGCTTCTCAGTTCCTCAGTGATGCCCCTGTTCTGCACCTCTCCACAGAGGTGACTATTTTCCCCTTTAATAGCCATATGAATCATACAAGAAACATTTGAAAAAAATTGATAGGTTGAAATTGCTAGATTCTGTATTTCCTATGCTTCAAATGGCTCTCCTGCTTCAGTCTAGCTCTCCAAACAAACAGGAAGGCAAGACAGCCACTAGCCTGAACTATCCTAGTAATAATTCTTCTAAACGCGCACGATTTTGTGACATGCTAAGTTCAGGGGAGGATTCCAATTTGTTTTAAAACAGAACCATCATAAAAACCAAACTGCATCTGTCAAAAGACTTTCAGAAATTCAATTCCCATTTTGCCTAACTCTACATAAAAGAAATGATAGCTGTGAGTTGTATAAAACACAGTTCCTATACATTAACTTCACAAAAATACATCAGTGGAAAACTCAGCAGCCACCTAATGTAATGGCACTGACAAACATCAAAATGCATATGACTTTAAATTAAATCCTGTTATCTAGTTAGAAAGACTTTGAGAAGAGCAACATTAAACTTCTTGGGCATTAAAATTACTTTTCATAAAATGTAAGCTTCTTATACGTTTTTAATATATAATTCTTCCTGAACACCCTACTTGCTTGAGATTTATATGTCTAAAGCAGTACAGATGAAAAAACTGCCTTCCAAAACATCTTAGTGTAAGCTAAGGGACAGGCACTAGGTTACCTGCCACTTCTAAAATATGGACAGTTGCATATTTTGGTATCTCAACTGGCAATCACAGGATCATAGGGAAATAGGACTGGAAGAGACCTCTTGAGGTCATCTGATTCAGCCCCCTACCCTGCTCAGCACAGGACTGCCTCTGACTAAGCCGTCCCAGGCAAGTGTCCATCTAATCTCCTCTTGAAAATTTCCAAGGGTGGAGATACCACCCATTTCTCTAGGCAGCCTGTTCCAGTTCTTGACCAACCTCAGTCCAGAAGTTCCTCCTAATCTCCAACCTGGATTTCCCCTACTGAAGCTTCAGGCCATTGCTCCTAGTCCTGTCCCTTCCGGCCACAGAGAAAAGCCCATCTCCATCCTATTTGTAATCATCTTTCAGGTATTTGAAGACTGTTATCAAATCTCCCCTCAGTCTTCTCTACTCCAGGCTATAACCCTAGCTCTTCCAGCCTTTCCTCACAAGTTTGTGTGTCCCAGACCCCTAATCACTGCTGTTACTTCTGTCCTTAGCCCTGCAGGTCATCTACTCCAACCCCCCATTCAAGACAAGATCATGCCTAGCTAAACTATCCTATGCAAGTCCTTGTCTCACCTATTGCTAAAATTATACAATCAACCCTAGCAATTGAACACAAGTTATATTGCACAGACATGAAAAACACCCTAACTTGACACAGGTAAAGCAGGATGACCGCAGCAGTCAGTGCCCTGTTAAAAAGAGATCTAAGGAAGATCTAAGGAATGCAAAAGCCCCCCCACAGTTCGTACCAATCTAACCATGGGGTAAAATGCCTTCCTGATCCAAGCGTGACAAATGGTCTAACCCGGGGCAGAGGGGCAGCTAACTCAGGAACCTCCAGTTCTTAGTCCTAGCAGAACCACAGACACCCTGGTCAAAACCCTCAGCCTTGGCTGTAGTCAACACCGAATACTTCTGAGAAAAAAACAAGCACAACACCCCTCCCCCCCCCCAAAAAATTGGCATCTATAGTAACAGGAGGGGGGAACACTTCCTTCACAACCCCAGGTGGCAACTAGCAAAGCCCATAAGCATGGGAAAGACCAACCCCACCATTCTGCTCTGCAGCCTGGGTACTGCAAGTGTAACTTCACACAAAACCCTCTTACTGGACAGGCAGAACCCCCCCTTGTGTACCTCCTCCATAAACTTACCCAAGCTGCTTTCACCTGCTTTCATAACTAGGCCAGTTGTGGAGCTCTGCTTCACTCTCCTGCTGCTAAGCATGAGCTCTTCTTGTTATCTCCCAGCAACCCATCCATTGCCCTTTTCAGAGCACGCCAGGCATAGCTAACTCCTAGATCATCCCTGACCAATGCCTATCCAACCTCTTCTTGAACACCTCCAATGATGGAGGTCCCACAACTTCCCTAGGCATCTATTCCACTGCTTCCACAGTCAGTAAGTTTTCCTGATATTTTAAAATTATGTTTAGCAACATCAGCCATTGGAGTCTTGCTCTCCACAGCAATGGAGAAAAGGTAGAGTACCTTCCCCTTTTCTTAATGGCAGCCCTTCACATACTTGAAGACTGCTGTCACGTCCTCTTAACTGCCTTCTCCACAAGCTGACCATGCCTATTCTTTTCAACTGTTCCTCATATGGCTTGCCTTCCAAGACCTTTATCATTTTTGTCACCTGCCTCTAGACCCTCTAACTTTTCCATATCCGTTTTAAAATTTAGAAGACAAAACTGCACACAATATCTAGTGAAACAGAAGGAATATATTAGAGAAATATGTTTACTTTGTTTCACTAGAGTATTGTTAGGATACAGTATATCTATATATTTATAGCCAAGTGCGTGTGTATATGTATGTTGTATGAATGCATACACACACACACACATATACATATCTATATCGAGAGAGAGAGACATATAAATATACATGCAGACACACACAAGTTGTAAAATATATTCATTTAATTTATGAGACTGAATGAGAAGCTACTTTATAGTATGTAGCACAATTATGATTCATGCAACCAGTTTTTGAAGACTGAGTGAGATCTATATACATTCAGGCTCTCTGAACATCAGATTTTAATTGGAGAAATGATACATGTTCACTGAGGCCTAAACAGTGCTAAGTAAAGAAGCACTATCACCTCCTATGTTTTATATCTAATGCTCCTATCGATGCAGCCCAAAACTGCCTTCACCTCTTGTGCAGCTGCATCATGCTGCAGACTCATATTGAGTTTGTGATCCACCAAGATTTGTAGACCCTTCTCTATAATGCTGCCATCCAGTCAATTGTCACCTATTTTATATCAGTCTTTCTGAGTATTATTCTTCCTCAGGTATAACCATCAAGACATAGCCAGCAAATCTGAAGTGAGGCAGAGTAATCCTTACAGGATTAAATTAATAACTATCAATTAAAACAAGAACACTGCTGTCATACTCAAGCATCCCCACCAAATGGACAAACCCATCTTTGAAATTTAGTTCACAAAAGACTAGCTATATTTTGGTCCAAAGCAGCCAGAAAAATGCATCAATCTACCCATGTTTTAGGGATGTATTTGGTAGTCATGCTGGTCTGAGACAAAAGGAAATGCAAAGATCTAGAACTCTTGGTTCAGAGATGACATCTTTTATTAGACCAACTAAGAAATCATAAAAAAAAAATATTTTTCTACAAGCTTTCAGGCTCACATACAAAAACACAAAAAGTGCAAAAATTAAGTTTATTTCCTACCTATGGGGACTTTTTACCATCTTTAATTTTTCCTGAGCCTGATGAAAGGCATGTGAGCCCAAAAGCTTGCAGAAAAAGCTTTTTTTTTGTGATTTCTTAATTGGCTTGGGGGGGGCGGGGGTGCAGGTTGGGATTGAGGAGCACTGAGTCAGAATTGGCCATCTATGTTTACAAATGGGTCCTGGTACAAAAAAGGTTGAGAAGCACTGCCCCAATCATAGCCTGTCTAATACAGTATTCCGTATTTCTTCCTGACAGGATAACCAGATCCAGTGGTATCACTTTTACTGCAGCTCAACATACCAGCAAAGCTGCACCAGCATTTTCAGGACCTGGAACATCAAAATCCTCATGGACAACGCTAACAATGACCACTCAGAGGGCCACACTGCAATCATGGCCCGAGAACTCAAACGATGCAACATCGATGTAGCTCCACTGAGCAAGACCCAGGGAGCAGGAGATGGGCAACTCAAAGAACCTGGCGGTGGCTATACTTTCTTCTGCAAGGGTAAACAGGCAGGAGAAGGCCAACTTCACAGAGTGGGTTTTGCCATCAGGAATGAATTCATAAACCAACTCGGTGAGTTCCCTACATGAACTCATTAGCAGCTCATGACTCTCCATCTTAAGCTGGTGGGGAGCCAATACGCCACCATCATCAGCTAAGTTAGTCTTGGTTCCTCAGCTGTGGTAGGAACCACACAAGTGGTTCGATATATTTCAAATGTATAAATGTAAAAGAAATGAGGATTTTAAGGTCTAATCCTTCACTTTGTTCCATGCAGGGGAGCAGCTGACTCACCCAGGACCACAGTAACACTAAGCAACAGACTCAGAACTCTGCAAGTGCAGCAGGCTGCCCACATGAAACCAGTTACATGAGCAAGCACTTGGGCAGCAAATATACTTAGCCCCTTTGTATTTGAATGCAACAGGTCTTTATTCTTACAAGGTCACACTGAAAAGGAAGGAGAGACTGCAAAGGTTTATGATCCTTTAATATATACCAGCAGGAAGCAATAACCTGATGATGTTTAGAAAAACTCCTATTCCACTGTCAGCATCTTGCATATAAATCAGGCCGTGGCATACAGAAGTAAAAGTGATTTAATGGTATTCTAAAGTTAAGCCCCACAGAAAGTCGCATTTCCAGACATTGAAACTTCTAATACTACATTGGATGAGCTTGTGAAATAGTATAAAAGTTAATGCAAGTCACAGATCACTGAAATGAACTTAACCTGATTTGTGGGGAGAAGCACCAATGTTCAGGTCTGTTAATGTTAAGTACTACCATTATAGGACTTTAAATTTTTGTAATCATTATATAAATATTTACTAATAATGTAATCATATCCACACCCTACTGAAACGGGCGCAGCTAAGATGGGCCGGCCATCTTTCAAGAATGCCCAACACTCGCCTGCTGAAGAAAATCTTCTACAGCGAACTGTCAAATCGAGTACGCTTTCGTGGCACACCAAAGAAGTGGTACAAGGACATCCTAAAGATATCCCTAAAAAGTTGTGGCGTCAACCCGGAGTCATGGGAGCAAATCGCTCATGACCATCCATCATGGAGGTCATCAGTCCAGAGCGGAGCACTGGCCTTCGAGCAGCGGCGCAGCAGAGACAGTGAGGAAGTGCATGGCCAGGAAAACTAAGACCTTTCGTGTCCAGTCCTCATTGCTCTCCTGCCCCTGCTGCAGCAGACTGTTCAGGGCAAAGATTGGGCTTATAAATCACCTGCGTGCTCACACGACCTAGCCTCCACCCCCCTCCTGTCTCTTTCCCTCCTCCTTTCTCTCTTCTCTCCCCACCCCTCCCCAATGGATGTGGTCATCTTTGCTTGCAAAGGATGAACAACAATCGTATTAAATATTTAGGCGACTAGAGCAATAGAAAATTTCATCAATACAAATGCTTAGATTTCTAACGTTCCTTAAAAATATTAACTTGGTATCTCTGAAGCTTTATTAGCACATGCAGAAATCCACATTTAGGTATGGAAAAAAAATCCAAGACCTCATTATTATCTGATCTGTGCATGAAGACACCAGATTCTGATCCAAATGAAAACTCAAAGTTGAATAGCTCCTTTTCAAATTTGGTCTAATATGATACTTATTCTTTAAAGAGGGAAACCAATTTTTGCCATTCTTATCTACATTGGAGTCAACAAATGTTTTTAAAATGTATTCACCTTTATAGTATATAAATTCATTATGATTCATACTACTGGTTTGCAGAGACTGTATAAGATCTGTATATATTCAGCCTCTCTGAAGACCTGCATATGCTTGAGTTCTGATTCTTTTGGCTAGCAACATCAACCAGGCTGCATCTAATTTGAGTACTCCTGGGACACTCCCCCCATAATTTTTCCCCTTAAACTGAATATCTTTAGGGGGAAAAAAGATAAATCTTTTTTTAAAGTATGAAAAATAGCAAATGCCTTAATTGCGTTCTTTAAAATGCATTTCTGCCCGTCCCAAAAAAAAAAATAAATCACATTTTGGATGTCATTTATAACTTACTGTTCAAAACAGAACATCTTCCCCTAAAAATTCTCTCTCCACACCACATCTGTCACAACATCACACTGATCTTTCCAGATTCCCAGGTTTAGAACATTATCATTGTTTTTCATACCCTTTCCCCTATTCTGTGCATATCCAAGGTCACACGTCAACTCTTGCCACTTCCTTCCATACAATCTGTCCAGAATGCAGCCCTTCCATACCATTCACTAGGCCAAGATTGATTTTATTGCACATTCACCCTTTTACATCAGTCTCTCTTTCTGCAGAAATGTGAATTTGTATTTTCTCTTAATCTTCAAAGTATTCACAACTCTACATCTGTCGGCAGTTCTGCTTTCATCCCATCTTAAATCTCCTTCTCCCTCCAATCAAGTCTGTCTCTTGACAACCTTCCTGTGTTCATACCTTCCTTCTTGCTGTCCCAGAAACAGAATTTAAGATACAGTATGTCATGCCATCTCCATCTCATCTTTTTTAAAAATTCTCAGACATAATACACAATAGCTCTGTGATACATTCAGGGTACAATGACCAGGCAAGATCTCATTTTACTAATTTACCCATTTCTACTTTCAACATTGAAACTTTTGGAGGAAGAATTCTGGCTTTTAGGCATAATCATAATACATAGTCCATGCCTGCATAGTCCAATCACCTTCTCCTATAATACTCTCCCTGTGCTATACAACTAACTGCTTTTCTTTTCACAGCTGTGGAAATCATCTCTACTCATTAACCGCTTACTCTCATGTTGCCTTTTCCTCCAAATGAAGGTAGTAAAGAAATGGAATTTAAAAGGCTGCCTGTCCTGCCAGCTCCTCTACCTAACTAAATTAGATCTTTAAACTATGTTTGCCACTGTAGTATCTAGGCACTTTATAAATTCTATGAGATGCAGACAAGTTCTGAGTTCAACATACTAGTTATCTTATGAGATGCACACAAAGTAGTTATGACACACTGTCCTTCCCTGGAACCTATATGAAAAGTTCTATATGGAAAAAACTGTGACCCATACTAGAAGACGACTCAGTTCTTTAAAAGATCTTTCCAGAACCACCCATTCTAGCCTTTAAACAAGCACTGAACCTCGGCTTCTTCTGCCCCAAACCACACTGAATGGATCCAGACCATGCCAAGACAAACAATGTAAAACCTGCCAACACACCTCCACCACTCCCACAATAACTCCACCTCACTGAAGAACCATCACCGTTCCTGGATTTCACCTGCACCTCCAGAAATGCAATGCGTCTCATCCAGTGCCCCAACTACAACTGCGCACCAGAATGAACACGCACCAAGAACCTATCCAAGACAAAAATACCCAATTACCTGTGGGTGCACACTTCTCACAAGACAATTACTCTCTCTCCAATCTCTATTTCTAATCTTAAAGGGCATTTATAAATCAGCTTTCATAGATGAACCTACAAACTTCACTTCATAAATCTAGTGGATACACAAAATCATGGGCTAGATACAGACATTGGATTTATGTCACATTATAACCTGCCTGCCATCTGCTAATCCCAGGTAACCCATCTGCATTTTACCAACTACATTTCGTCACCAGTTCAACATTCCCCAATTCTGCCCACCACCTACCTGTCTCCCACCTATTGCCTCCCATGCCCCCGATCCTCACTGCCATGCGTTTGCATTTTCACAGACCTCATCTTGCATATTGGCTTCTAGTCTACCATGGAGAACACGCAACACCAGCAGACTCTCCCAATGCCTGATGAAGGGTGTTTGTGCCCAAAAACTTGCAAAGATCTTTTCCAACTATGTAGTTGGTCTTATAAAGGGTATCACATCTGCCCAAAGAACCTTCTCTGGCTGTGTCCTTAGACCAACACGGCTACAGCCTACAGCCCAAAAGCATACAAATTCTGAGGAATATGTTCTGGATAACATGAACCAAACTTAACTCAGCTTCAACCTGGGCTCTACTTTTATACCCACAATTTTTAGTGAACTATTTTACGTACACAGTTTAGGCTGCTTGGGTAACTACTACATTAAGACAACCAGCAACTTAAATTTTCAAGCCACATAAATCAGAGTAAACCATTTCAGGGTGAGCATGGAAATCCAATGTAAACATGGAAGCCAGCCTCCAAAAATCTGTATCTATAAGTATTCAGCCTCTCTCCCCATCCTTGTTAGTTGAAAGGGCAAGGCCCATCCAGTACTAGTGTTAATTCCATCCCACCGCTCATTTGAAAGACCAGAAGCATTTACAACCCTCATGTGTACACCAGCTTCACGAAGCACCCAGGTTCAACCCAGTTGTTTTTGGAAAGACCGACAGTATCCTCCTGAACCTTAGGTCCATCATCCACCCAAAGCTGACTGCATTTACTAACTTCTGGAGCAACACATTAGCCTATTGTTTTACTTGCTCATGAGAGCTATGAGCCGAGTAAAAGTTAAATACCAGCAAATCAGTAAAAACAAGAGAGATTTATATGGGTTTCTTCTCACAGCCAAACAGAAAAAAATAAAACCCGACTTTTGAACTAGCAAGTATGAAATACAGACCCTTCCCACCCCCATACCCCAGCTGCCTCACATGCTGCACTGGACAACTTGCAGACATTTCCTTTATGTGCCCACTTGTTGGTTCTCCCTTGTACTGCTGATCTGTAAAGCAAAACACATCAACAGGAAAATGCTGATGCCGTTCTTCTGCCAGAGCCTAGACTATCCATCTTCTAGCATCTCCTACAACAAACATTTTTATTAAAACAATGTTTGACTTATTTTTCAGTTTCTCCAGAAGCTGTGATCCATGGTTGATGTACAATCTGCAGAGGAACACTGACATTCAATGGCAAGTAAGACATATTAGGCAACATATTGATCCTTCTGTAATCAGAATAATTTATATGAAAGACAGGCAGGTTTTTTTTTTTTTGGTTTTTTTTACTTTGTCTAATAAATGTAATGGCATGGTAAAATTTAAATTAGGAGTTGCAGTAGGTTGCATTCATCACCCAGAGAGACATTTTATTTCCCAAATCCATGTGGGGCGGGGGACGAAGAGTAAGAACTAGCACACCAGCACAATATGCCACAGGTTTAATGCAATTCGCTATGCCAGAGCAAAGTCTGAAACTTCTTAGGTATTGATCATCTAGACAAGAAGATTATTATTTTCTTGTATTGTCTCTTAAAAGTAAAAAGGCGCTCACACAGCATCTCTGTATGTTTGCACTGTACATGACATTCACATTTTATAGTTCATTCCTCAGATCACAATCCAACTATACCAATTGCTGATGGGTAGAAAACTGGAGAAAACGTAGACATCTCCAACTCCCTGAAATTAGCTGAGTCTCAACAATCCCAACACTTCTGGCTATGGTAATTCAATAGGATTAGAAATTCCTTGGGAAGGAGATTCTGGCTTTATTCTCACTGTAGTGAGTCTTGCACACCAATGTGCTACACACAAACAGGTAGCTTGTACCAAAGCGTGTCTATATGGGCCATTTGATGTGAACTAATTAAATTGTCTTCATCTACAGAGTAAATTTGTTTAAAATGCAGGAAAATGCAGTTGGTCCTCTAGCACACCTCCGTGCGTCTGCGCTGAGACCCCAAAGGCTGTAACACACAGGTGTGTGCGCCGAGACCCCAAAGTTGTAATACTGGGAACATACATATAGGGCCTAGAGATGAAAAAGGATATTTGCTTAAACAGTCAAACATGTACCAGCCAACTCTCATATAAATTTAATGTTTTAAGTGATTTTCTGCATTTATTTAATATCATGCCTTGCTTTTCATGTCCATCATGATCTCTTTTTGCAGTGTAAAAAATGCATTAGCATATTAAAATGTTACCAAGTGTGTACAGATGTAGAGCCTCTATTTGAGCAACTGGGGTAATGGTAACCATGGCACTGCTTCCCAAAATAGACTGATCATCTGGAGCGGCGCTCATGCTGTGGCAGTTGACAGAATGGTTATAAATATACCTATTAGCAGCCTGAGCCGAATCTTTAAACAGCACTGTGGGGACAGCAGCAGGCTAAAAATAGCTTGACAATACTGCATTTGAGCACTTGTCCTCAGAAACACTCCGTCACACGCACAGACTGAATTTCAATTTTTTTTCCCATGTAGCTGAAAATGAACATCTGTGGCACACAAGAGACAGACAACGTGACATTTTCTGACCTCCCTTTTCTCCCCCCCGTAACACGACAAATAAAGCCACAGCAATAAAAGCTTGACGGAAACTGTAAAACACTGTGCAGCGACTGGAATGTAAAGTGTTCAAGCCAAGGGCAGAATCCAGACTAACTTGGGAAGGAAGGGATATTTCCTTAAAGAACAGCAATATCCGTGTTATAGAGCACGAGATGCTCGTGCTTCGCTTCATTTTTAGGTACGATTTTGGGAACGCAAGCCCACAGTTCACTGCAACAAGAAAAGGAGGATTACATAACCAAGAACTGAACCAGCATCTGCACTGGCTTGTGTTCAGTAAGAGCAAAGACCAAGGAAAGACGTACCTAGAAAGAGTTTTCTGTATCCAAAAATCACACTCGCATCAAAAGATAGAAGCTTCCTATTGCGGCTCCTGGAATCGTCTCACCCTTCGGGGCCAAACGTCTGACTGCTGCCCACAGCTAATCATAGCACAGTAACCATTATAGCCCACTGTCTGCAACCGACAGCCCCACGGGCCGTGTCAGGCCTGCAGAGCCATTTCACCCACCCTCAGAGCCTCGGGGCTTCCCCCAGGAACAGGGCGAAGTGGCAGCGGGGGCTGTGTGGGCCCAGCTCTGGCAGCACGGGACAGGGTAGAAGTGGCTCATGCTTGCACCCGATTGCATACATCAGGGCTTGGCAGAGCATCTATTCACCAGAAAATAATGGGCCTTCAAGCTAGACATGAGGAAAAACTTCTTCACCAGGCAAGTTTGGAGCAGGCTCCCCCCAGACGTGGTACAGGCACCCACCCTGGCGAGCTTCAAAAAGTGTCTTGATGCCCAACTTGCTGGAGTCATCTGATCCCAGCGGTCTTTCCTGCCCAAATGCAGGGGGGCTGGACCCGATGATCTGAAAGGTCCCTTCCACCCCGAAACAACTATGGAACTATGAAAGCAGTCCCCTGCTGCAAAACATTAGACCCCGGCCGTGTGCCATCAATCAATGCAGAAGGGAGCCTGCTGCCTCAGGACAGAACACAAAGAGCCACCCGGTGACACTGTACTTTTGTCCTGCAGGCCACACATATAATCCAGTAGGTTCTTCACTCTGTAGCTCTACCCCAGAAGAAGATAAATTTAACTGAATTATTCACAAAATTAACTAAATTTTCTAAACTATGATATTAAAAACAACTTGAAAACTTTCACGGTCAATAGTGATGTCTGCAGATCCGGTACTATTTACTGTACAAGTGTAATGGTAACGAGACGCTGAATGCTACATTACAACTTTTTATAGCACTTTTTATCGTTTCGGTAGGCATTACACCTATGCCTGAAATGGGAAACGTCTTGCTGAGACTCCATGTCTTTCATTTCCAGAGTCCAAGAGAAATATTTCTGTGTTCTTTGAGATCTGAACCATCAAGCCCTTCAGCAATGTCTAGTTTTCCGAACACAAATGACAAACTAAAAACAAGAACGGAGGGAGATCTCCTAGCCATGGTGGAACGGATCCCTCAGGGGCTGAATTACGGGTAAAAAAAAAAAACACACACACACACTTTAAAAAAAATGTAACGAATGAATCACGATTGGAACGGTCATCTCTCTCGCACATCTGTTATTGCCAGAAACAGAAAAAATTGTTACATAAAACGTAATAGCTCACATGGTAGAAATTACAGCAGTAACAGGCACAGTACGGTTCAGCTGAGGAACGCAGGTTCAGTTCTGAGATAAATGGTCAGAAAAAACAGGCGAGCCAACATCTATTCTGTAATAGCAAATTCTGCCTTATAAGGCAAACAGTGCTGTAAATACTACATTTAGGTGATGATAAAACTGTTTGTAGCCCTAGAATGATGTAGGATTCAATATAAATGGGTCCAAATGAAGTCCTTTACCACACACTAAATGAGATATGAAAGCTATTTTGCTGTTCCTATTTCTTTGTATCATCTGGGGTTGGCTACCTTTTACCAAGTGGGCTGCAGGTTGCAGCCTAACGGCCACCACGACTTACTGATCCTTTGATGCCACCACAGGCCACCCTGCTCTGTGGGGAGCTGTTCTCCACCTCCCCATCCCCCCAATGCAGCTTCCACCAAAAAAGACACACAGCTGAAAGACACAGGAAGTGACCACTTGGAAAGGCTAATTCAACAGCAACAATAAGCAATGTCAGCTTTGACTCAGGTCAAAGGAACAGCCACATTAAATGCACGTGCCCTTTTAAAAGTAACTGCAGAAGACTACCCAGGAACGATCTGATGTTATCATCATATTCTTATTGATCAGGTACTTTTAAATTGTTCTTAAATGTCAGGCTGGCTGCTCTTTTTCAAATCTATTTGCCTCTAGACAGGAAGCTTTGGAATCGAGAGGGATACAACCTGAATTCTGCACAGTAAAAAAGTGTAACGCAACAGTTTCTAAGAAGACTGACGACAAAACATTTCCTCTAACATCTAACAGTCCAAAACTCAGCCTGAAAAGTCTGGCATACTGCCATCTGGTGACTAACCACAATTATATAGATTCCAATTAGACACTCCAATTTAGCTTTTCAGGGCATATCATATTGCTGTGTCATTCAGTGTCTCGTGACATCCCATAGTCATATACTCCCACATTATTATTTCCAATTAAACTGGAGCAGTATGAGTCTTCGGTTTCAAATGTTCCTCTTCCAAGCCACAAGTCAGAAGTTCTCATACAACTTAGTATTTATTTCATATAGCACCAGCAGCATGTTTTCAACATTGTATTTAAGTGCAATAAAACTGATTTTGGAACACAACATGCCCTCAGAAACCAATTTAAACTGAATGTAAGCATAATGTATATGCTCTTACTAATATTTTGCTTTCTTTTACTATTGAAAACTAATCATATTACCTAATATTTCAGTTTTGGGGTTTTCTTTTTCGTGGAGGGGGGTTCTTTATTTTGTTTGGTTTGGGTTGGTATTTACTGTAGATTTCAAACGAAGTGCTCAGTAAAATGGAACAAGTTTGTTATTTGAGCCAGAAAAGAAACCAAATGGCACAATTCATATTCTGTCATTTGCGCCTTCCTTGTACTTACTTTAAAAAGCCAGCTGTGCAAGGACAACAGTGATATCGTACCTTGCTTTTTGTCCTGTTCTGTTCTACCACTACGGTTTTCACGAACATGCGTGATACTATTACTAAAGCAAAAGGAAAAGTAGGGTACAGAATCTACTGATTGAAAAAACAATATTTTCTTCACACTTGAAAAACTGCAGGTAGAATCCTCACGACTTAGTGGCATTAAGTATTGCTTATGGATACGATTTCCTTTCTAATGTGCATAAGGACAAGATCTCCAAAAACATTTTGAATCAAGTTCTGACAAAGTTTTGCTAAATAATCTGACAACGATTTTCATGTTAAGGTGCCTTTTCTTTCCCCCATCACTCTTCTCTTCCCCCACCACACCTTGTCTGGCTTTTATTTATAGACCCAGGATGGTAGGGTCTCCAGGTGTTACTGTATTTTATAAAAGGTTCATATACACCTCGCTCATCACTGAAGTTAATGACCTACTGGGATACACATGGATATTAAGTGACACAACTTTCATAGCTGCTCTGTCATCCTCTCTCCAGGGAGAGAAGTTTGTGTAATGGAGTGTTGTATTTCATTTTAATAGGGAAGTGTTGTTGGGGGTTTTATTAAATGTATAACTTCTTATACATACCATATTTACGCAAATCCAAGTTCATTCTGAATTTAAGAGGACACTCCCCTCCCCCATTCTTAGATTCTGTACATGGAAAATTTATAAATTTGTTGCAATTTCCCATGTACAGAATCTTAAAAGTGCTTACCCTCCATTCCCCATCCCCAGCTGCTGCAGTGGGAAAAGTAGTGAAAGGGAGGCAGAGGTGGAAGGGGGGAAAAGCAGTGGGGGAAGCAAGCAGTTCGACCCCCGCCCCATGCCTTGCCCACCTTGCCCCCTGCTGTTTGCCCCCCATACCACTTTCTTTCCCTACTGCCTGCCCCCTGGGTGCCTGCCTCTGCCTTCCTGCCATCTCTTCTCCTGCCTGCCACCCAAAGCCTCAGGCAATCTGTGTCACTGCCTGCCCCTCTTTCCTCCCACCCTCTCTCTCCAGCTCTGGCACGGCTCCAGCCCCACTCCAGTCTGTGCCATCAAGCCTATGCTTACTCCAACCCCAGCCCAGGCCAGCAGTGGCAGTGGCAGCAGCTAGGCTCCAGGACCCAGACAGAGCTGGCATCACTACACCCACCGTTACTGGATCGGGCTGGACCAGAACAAAAACTCCAGGCTGGAATGGGGCCAAAGCCATGCTACAGCTAATGCAAGGGCACGCGGTCAGAGAGAGGCACAGAGGGCAGCCGCGATGGGTTGGGGGTAGGGAGAAGGGAAAGGTGGCCGGGGGCAACCAGAAGCTGTGCTTCTGACCCTGGGTGGGAACTGAGGCAGGGGGGCCAGGGCCTGCCCTGCCTCTCCCTGCTAACTTGTACTTGAATCCAAGATGAGCAACTTCCCCCCACCCATGTTAAGTGTGGGGAAAAAACCTCAGCTTTGATTTCAGCAAATATGGTATATATGGCATACTGTTTGTTTGGAAGAATAAGGTCAAGAAACACACCTCTCATTTGAAGCAAAAGATGGTGACATTTGTGAGGGTCCTTAGTTCCCATGGTCATTCCACCAGAAAGCTGACTGCTGCACTGACTGACTATCTTGAAAGCAGAAAGCACGGCTGTGCCGAAGGAGCAGAGCTGTCAACACTGCTTCATTCCACAACACTGGGTAGAATGGGAGATTTCCTGGATGAGGATTGCTAAGTACTGTACGGTAAGGACAAAGACCTTCAACTTGACTTGACATTACAGAAGAATTCAGTATAGACAGAAGAGGACAGGCTTGACGCATTCTGGCTGATCCTTAATCAGGGCACTTTCCTAGAAAGCAGGATACATGTTTCTGAACTCCCTCAGGCAGAAGGAAGGAATCTAACCCAGGTGTCCCACCTTTAAGGCAAGTGCTCATTATGTTGTTATGCAAAAGGTGAGCACCAGCACTTGCCTGTATGCAAATGGATAACATAGGCCCAGGAGTCTGATTGGGGCATTTAGGCTTTGAATATAAGCTCATAAGCACCTAACCACAGTTCTGAGTTAAGTACTTAAGTCTGGTTGGGGAGAAAGCTGAGATTTCAGGCACAATACCCTCTTCAGTGCTTCCTGTTGGCAGGCTTATCGCCTTCCCTTCCCACTGCCCCTCTGTGCGCTGAGTATTGTGAAATACCAAACCTAGCCCCTAACTTTCCCCATTTACATTACAAGGATCTCAGATGACTAATTTGGGTTTGTGAATTCTACTTGGGACGCTATGTACCTTCCTTTCAGATATGATGATGTCAGGTATCACTCACTTTAGACCCTTTTCAGACCTGACTACTAGGCTGCTTGCAGATGTGGAAAAACCAAAAACCAGCACTTTACTTTAAGTTCAGTGTGCCCCCACACCAAGCACAGCGCATGCCCAGAAGAGGCATCATGTTAGTTGGACCCAGCTTGCTCAACGTTTATATAGGTCGAGTGGTTCGGTGGGGCTTTTTGGCACTTTTACCTAATAGCTGATTGAATCGAGAGCTGGCTGCAGATTAATAATCAGGCCTTGCCTTCACCTGAAATGCATTAGAAAGCCAAGCCATATATTCTTATACAATAATTGTTTTCAGCAGTATTGTGGCTCAAACAGCTTGGAAATCAACACAGCTAAATCCAAGGTATTGATTTTGGGAACAAGAGGAAGAAATGAGAATGGTTTTTGTAGACAGAAATTAAAGGTGATTTCCTCATTTAAATACCTTGGAATTTATTTTAATAAGAAACTGAGCTAAATAAAAAATGGAAGACGTGAGCATTAAAGTAAAAGCAGTTTTGGGTGGAATATTATCCTTTTACCCTAAGACTGGTAGAAGTGTGGTAATAGCATCACTAAAAGCCTACAGATGCAAGGTTGATTCTATCTTACGGTATGGAGCAGAACTATGGGGTTCTGACTCCATGGCTCATTCAAAAATTTAAAAAAAAAATAGAATGACTTAAAGGTAGCTTTTCCAAATTCTATAGCAATGTATGTAATCTGAAACAGGGCTGCTTAATGTGATCACTTTAGCTCAATTAACAACTCTAAATTTTTGGATATAAAACACAGCTTGTACCCCTATCAGATACCCTAAGTAGCGCATTTGAGAAGCCTTACTTGGATGGTTAAATAACATTTACGTTCACTTCTAGACAAATGGCCTGGGAAATGTGCTGACAGTCACTGATCCAATACTTCCCCTGTAGTTTAAACGTAACATAAATTTAAGTATTAAAATGCCATTGTAGTCAGATATGCAGACAGGAAGGCTTCTTGGAACTTCTTGAGGTTAATAAAGCACTCCCTTCACCTAAAAACCTATCTATCTGAAATACAAAACTACAAACAAGGAAAGGCCATTACTAGATTAAGATTCACTCTAATGAGATCTACAGTGGTGATGGGCAGGTGGCATTAGACCCCATACACACACAAGATGTGTTCTTGTAGAAAGAATGAGATAGATCTTTACTTGTGGTCTTGCTTGTTCTTTGAAGAAATAAGAGGAAAATAAATGTCTCCATTAATAGAAAATTAAGTACTGGGATAATGAAGAAAAAAGTTGACTTCCATCTAACAACTTACAGCCTGTCCTATAATCACAGGTATATTTGCACCTGGAATTTCTGGTTTGGGGATTTTCTGTTTTCTGGTCTACCCAAAGTTTAAAACCAACTGCCTGGCAGCAGCATTTCTATTCAGGTAGCAGTGAGACTGAATTGACTTTAGGCCTTATTATAATCTACCTGATTCCTTCTAAATACTTCATTCTAGAGGTGTTAATCTATCCTTTTCAACAGTCTTGATGTTCCACTAATCAGGCTATTCTATCTCCAGCAATTATGCTGTCTGTAAGCTGCTCCTGGTAATGTGGCTCCTCTTTAACAGCACTGCAGAATGCTTTTAACTAGCTAAAAACAGTAACTCTGGTGGACATTAACGCTCTCAAATAAGTTTTAATGAAGCAGTGGATGTACTGCCAAGGTGCTCATGAAGGCTTGACTTAGTTTTATGAATCTGAAAGGGATGAACACTTAACTCTAATGACTACATGACTAATAAAACAGCATCTTTTGATTATTTATGGCCTAGCTTATTATGCCATATACACACACAGACACACACACAGAGCCAATGAATGCACATTCCAATAAAGCTATGTTACTTTTTGCTTCAATTTTAAATAGGACAATATAGCGCGAGGCCCCTAGGGTATTAGTAACTGGAGAAAAACGTGTTTTATTATATGGAATGATGCACCATATCATCTGCACCCAATCCTAGGTGCACCATGTGGGCGCATATGCATGCACGCATGCACACACACACACACTCCCTCCCTCCCTGCACAGGGACTTGCAACAAATAATAGACGGCAGAGACTGATTTGGACTAGAAAGCTTTCTAAAACAGACGGGCTCTTCAGGAAATTTTTTGAAGGGAAGTAATTTTGCAAATATAAATGGGAGGCCTTATAAATTACAACTATGGCAACATAAAAGAAAGCATAACAGACAAAGGGGAGAATTACATGGGAGCTTTTAGAGGGAAAATATAGTATGGTTTGAAACCTAATTCGGACCCCCCTCCCCGAGGGTAAATATTCACTAGAGTTTGTTTATTTTAGAAGGGATTTACAGGGTAAAGCAACACAACATCAGCATCAGACTGCAAAGAAAAAAGGTTTTGGAAGAAATCTAGTAAGCACCTGCATTGGAGGGTGTGGAAGAACACCACAAAGTAAGAGTGTGAAAGACAAGCAACATGATCCAGGTTCAAACACTTAGAAGAAGAAAGGACACTCATGTTAACATGGCTGAGTGACAGAACTGCATCTAATGAGACAAATGAAGAGGAAAGCAAGTAGGGAAATAGATTTAGAAAAACAGAAGTAGTCTATACATTAATGAAAGAGACAAAGTACTCAAAAAGTCAATAGTTAATTAGCTTACTGAATCCCTGATAAACATAAAGAGATTAAAGGATTGAAAAAAATATATATTTTTATTGCACAACTGAAGATGCAAGAATGAGCCTGGCAATTGTTGTCCAGTAAGTCCAGGTTCCCTGTCTAGTAACATAATGAAGCAAATATTTGTGGGGGAGAAGGGAGGAAGGGGAGGGAGTGGAATCTGAGTTTCCAAGTACTGAAACCATGAACAGCATCTAACAAGAAGGGTTTAAGATGATGTATAAAGAAAATTAAAGCATATAGTAAATCAACAGGCCTACTTTTGAAAGTCAGACTGAGAAGGGTGCTTCTTATCTATACTGTCCAAGAAAGAGCTTTCAAACAGCATTTATATATAAACCATCAATCTGTGAATTTTAAAGTAAATTATTTTGCAATCTAGAACAAGCATGAATACCATGATGGTGTAATCATTATTTGTAAAAAGGAAGAACATGTTTTCTTCAAACTATATACACACCAAATGAGAGCACAATTTGGTTCATGGTAAAACAATCAGCATTACTACTAGAGATGAAAGGGACAATCATCCATTTTTCATCCTTATGTTACTCTTCCATTTCTACTGCACTACTTCTGAATAATTATTATTTAGATAAATTAAATAAAATTGTCAACACTCAGTACTAGAAGGAAACAGCTTTAACTCGTATAACATTGCTGAAGAGAAGGCTCAGGAGGGGCTTGGTAGCAGCCTACAATTATATAAAAGGGGGACATCAGGACCTGGGAGAATAGCTGTTCACCAGAGCTCCCCAAGGGATAACAAGGTCTAATGGCCATAAACTCCAGGAAGGCCGATTTAGACTAGACATAAGAAAAAAGTTCTTTACAGTCATGTGTCCAGGGTCTGGAACAGACTCCCCCCAGACATGGTGCAAGCACCTACTCTAGACTCTTTCAAAAAACATCTGGATATTTTTCTTGCTGGGATCACGTGATCCGAGCCAACTTCCTGCCTATGGCAGGGGGACTGGAATCACCAACTGCACGTGCTTCCTCAGCTTAACGAAGGGTTTTTCAACCTGAAAGCTTGCAAAGAAGAATTTCTCCAACTATTCCATTGGTCTAATAAAAAATATAACTGACCCCAAGAACCTTGCCTGGGCTATGTCCTTAGACCAGCACAGCTACAACCTACACCCCTTAACACGCACAAGTGACACGAGTTTTGCTTTCAGCAGTTTGAGGTGCAGTTTCCCAGAAACCCCTACACCTATCCCCTTGAAACTTAGCAGGACTTGTGCCCTCAGAAGTATTAGGCATCAGGAAGAGGGGCATCAGGGTGCTGATACACGTGACACTTGGGCGCTTTTAATTAGTACAGCTTGCTAATTAAAAGCATCTCCCCGCACCTCCTAGAGCACATGTAAAGATGCCCAGAGGTACTAGATTTAATACGCAGTAACTAAAACATCTTAATGCGCATGTAGACTCATCCACTGTGTCCAGATGAAATCTGTACTGGAACAGCCTTGCCAGGTATATATAGTGATTACCAGTCTTAATAAAGTTGTAGCCTCCGCATTCCATCACACAATACCATGTGCATTTCATTGTTTCCATGTCCACTGCAATTAACTTTTACTGTATAGAGATTTTGCAATTAATGTTTCTTATAAAGGTGTTACATCAAGTAGAGATGCTATTATATTAACAGTTGAATGCATTTATTCATGGTCATCAAGGCCTACTGAAATTATTCCTAGTTAAAACCAGGACTACTACAACAACAGGGGGGGCAGGGGGAGAGGGATTTGACGGTGGGGGTCTACTACAGACCCCCCAACCAAGAGGAGGAGCTGGACAGGGAATTTTCAGGCCAGCTTGCAGAGACACTAAAATCAAGGGATGTAGTGGTCATGGGCGATTTTAATTACCCAGACATCTGCTGGGAGGAGCAG
>NW_017728992.1:201210824-201212195 GCF_001723915.1 Gavialis gangeticus
GTTAGGGCGGCTAGGAGCTGGAACCAACTTCCAAGGGAAGTGGTGCTGGCCCCTACCCTGGGGGTCTTTAAGAAGAGGCTGGATGCCTACCTGGCTGGACTCATTTGAGTCCCGTTTCTCTTTTGGGGTTTTTTGTTGTTCTCCCGCCCTGGCGGGGGGTCGGGCTAGAAGATCTACTAGGTCCCTTCCAACCCTTAATCTATGAATCTATGAAACACGCAAATGTCCAGACAGCTTCTTCAGCGAGGTTTGTTTTTCCATTTAAATTGAGCAACAGGATTTCTTAACAATGACTGCTGAAACTATATGGGGCAGATCACTGCAATACCAGTTTGCGTCTATTCACTCAGTTAAAACCCAGCTGTTAGTGTAATGGTAAATCCCATGCTAGCTAAAGCATGCGAGAACAACAAATATTACTTTTAAAAATAATTTTGTATGTAAATTATAAACAGCATGCTGTTTTAAGACTTTAAAAGAATACCCAGTGAACAGTAAACAAATCTTTTCATTGAAGCGTTCTATTACAAGCAGTACCAAGATGTTCGACTGTATACGGGCAGTCCAGGAAACAGGGTTCCAAACTGCAGCGTATATTAACAAGTTTGGACTTATGGGGTGCAGCCACACAAGACGCTTACGGTAATGCCCACTGGACTAATTCTACTGCACATTAGTGTGGCTGGCAAAAACCATGGTAATGCAAAGTAGATTAGTCCAATGAGCATTAAGCATCACACAAAAAGCATTCATCTGCACAAATGCACAGTAGCACTGATTACAGCGCATTAAGTCAGTACCTGTTATCATAGGTACTAAACAATGCACTGCAATTACAGCATATTAATGAACGTGTAGATGCACCTAGAGAGTTGGTCTCTTAACTTGACATGGCTCTAATCTGAATAATTAAATTCATCTCAATTAGGGTATCATTTATTCAGGGAAATTCTGTTGGACAATTACCTTTCCTGATTTTCTCTTTGTTACATCTCCTTCACTACTTTCATGAGCACAAACAGAAAAGAAACTTGACAGAAGTTTGATTCATAAGTAACAATCGATAACTACTTACATAGGAAGAAGATTTCTGTGACTAGAGCGCCCATAAAATTTTCTAAAAACAAGTTTTAACATAAGTCAGCAGATGAAAGCTGACACTGAATAAAGGCAAGGGTAATTTAATAACAACTTCTACCGTGACAGAGGATCTACCACATCTAAATCATTAACTTAAGACTGGATGTCTTCCGAAAAAGACATCAACTAGAAGTAAAAGGCGTGATGTAAAATGCAAGAATCACTGAAGGAGTTTTGTAGCCTTTGTTAATCAGACAGCCAGACTAGATGATCTTATGGTTTCCTTTCTGA
>NW_017728992.1:201217195-201220386 GCF_001723915.1 Gavialis gangeticus
AAAGGCGTGATGTAAAATGCAAGAATCACTGAAGGAGTTTTGTAGCCTTTGTTAATCAGACAGCCAGACTAGATGATCTTATGGTTTTCTTTCTGATTTTAATCAATAAATCTATGAATGTGCTGTGTATTAAAAAGTAAATACTGTATGTCATAATAGCTTTGAGGACAACATTTAGGTGATGGACGTGTCTTTATTCTTCAAAAAATGTTCATTCGCATACTCTTGGATATATACAGCTGGGCTGTTCAGTTGTCAGGTAGAAGAAAAGCTAACTAGGCAACCCAAAAGAGATTCCATTATAGTCGGATAAAAGCTCAGGGTACACGTACATGGTAGAATGCAGCACTGCGCAGCGGCATTGGCTTGGGTTCTAGAACCAGTATTGCAATGTCACGTTTAAGAGACCTACTTTACCTGATTAAATTAGATGGAACACCACGAGGACAAAGATAGCTTGGCTGCACTGCATGGTGTACACTTACCCCCAGGGGCAGGGAACCGATTGGATTGGAGAGCAATGCCTGCATATAAGAAGGGACAGAACCCTTAGATGCCACAAAAACTGATACTATAAAAGAACAGAAAAAGTGGGATTCCCTACTAAAATGTTTGGCTGATCAGTTACTTCAATACAGGAAAAGAAAATATAAGAACAGTGATAGGTAGAGGCCATATGCTTACAAAAGGTGATGAGAAAGAGAAACAATTCATTTCTATTTACTTAGAAATAGGGCAAGCGTTCCAACCTTTAGACAGAGTGATTTAAATAAAAATGATAAACCATATCAAAAAGTATAGTAGAAACATTCAGACTTAACTATGGTCAGAACAAAATACTGCAAGAGTGAAAAAATAAGGAATTGCAAAGTAAAGGAAAGACAAGTGAAAATATGAGAAGAAATATTAGTTGAATGAGTCATGCAACCAATTTAGTAGCCTCATCACAATACAGTATTAGACGTACAATGTATTTATCAGCGTCCACTTTCTGACATACGAACACACTGTATGTTAACCAAGCAAGAGAAACAAGGTAAAAATGAATGTCGGTAATAAATATTCCAATGTTTTGTAAATTGATATATATTATGAGTAATCCCAGTACAAAATCCTAAACTGAATATACAAAGATCTAAATCCAAGGTTGTAAATTATCACAATCCATAACAGATTAATCTGAATAAGTATCAGTAAAATAAATGCCACCAGAGTAAGTTCCTGCACAGAATGATCGTCTCAAATTTACTTCTAGCTCAACTAAATTCCGGGTACAGCTATAGCTCTCATATTTCCTGAATTTAGGATATGGTTAAAGAGAGTGAACCACTGCTTATTAAGATGAATGATGGGTCTTTCAGCTAGGCAGAAGATTGGAACTCAGGAAATCTGTGTCCCGTTTCCATTTCTAGCACAGATTTCTTACGTGACCAAGTAAATAATTTACTCACTTTCAGCCTCAGACACAGATACTACTGTCCCTTTTCCTTGGTTTAAATCCCATGTTCTTCAGAAGAACTGCATGCGTCACTGATTGCTACATTAAGGCTTCTACGCATTGCGGTAATCCAGCAAAACTATGGTAAAAATCTACCAAAATTCAAGTTAGTTATAACGTTAGTCACTTTATACAAAATATCAAAGGTATATAACCTGCCAAGAGAGTTTGATAAAGTTGATACAGGTATGTAAAACCAGTTACTAACATGAAAAAGCAAACTACCTGAATAGTCTACCAGCCCCTAACATTCACTTTTTTCCAAAGAAATACATTTTATTTGCTTATGTCATTCATCTTTTCCTCTTGCTCAACCCTATTTCAACTAAATCAATACTGTGCTTTAAAAGCCCCAGTCTGAAAATTAACTACACATTATACACACTTCACTTTTGAAAATATAACTGCAGAAAATGATGTATTACGTTATCTGTGATTTAACTGCTACAGATAGTTGGTTCATATCCAAATCAGTTAGCATAGTAGCAGTTGTGTTAAATTAATTACCAAGCTGAAGCTATCTAAACTGCAAGGGCTCTGAAAAAAGTCTAGGCGCACAGATTAATGTATGTTCTGGTATTTTTTCTCATTCTCTCTTCCATCACCAATGAACACGACTTTTATTCCTTTTGAATATTAAAACGTTAGAAAATCATCTGGGCCAGGTACAGACATTCAAAAAGCCTGAGGCAAAAATCAGTCTAAGTTATGTGGTTTTCTCTAAGCAGTGTAGTTTATATTGGTAACGAATAAAACATGCATTTGCCCTTTGGCATGGAGGCAAATCTTAGACTGGATTCTGCCATTTTTAAACCAGCCTCTATGTGCCAAACTTCTGTTCTGTTATGGGTATAGACCGGTTCCCAATCACTTATACTGGTAAAAGTGTAATGTTTGTACCTGGCCCTGATGGTAATTTATACCACTGTAAAATTAGTCTGAAAGCATCTTCTCTATGAGTTTACCAAAGGAAAAAAAATGGAGTTTAACTAATACCATCTGCACTATCTCCTGACCCTGCAAAAGAAGAGTGCCTTAAGAAAACACATTACAAACTTCCCCTACAATAAAACATTTTCCATTTTGTTTCTTTTCCTCCATTCCATCAATCACTGCAGTAAATGTACAGAGATTACGCAGAGAGGTAAATGTCAACACACACAAGCCACTTCAAAATTGGCAGTGAGCAGATAGGCACAACATTAACTTTGGGCTCATTTCATGTCACAAATTTGGTATTTGAAAGACTTATCATTTTTGAGGGGTTTTTTAATCAAGTGGGTGTAGGTGGCATTTAAAGATGCAGAGCACTAAGCTTTTAGAAGTTATACTTGTGTACAACACTGTGTGGACTAGTGGGAACAGAAGACAGCCAGAGGAATCAGTTTCTGTTCATTAAAAACTCATACCGATTAAGAGGGGAAATAAAAGTAGAAATTAGAAATAAATATAGAACAACTGGGAAAGAGAGAAACTGAGAGCAGTGAACATAAACCAGCAGTTAAAAAAAAAAAAAAAAAACCAAAACAAAAAGACATTCAGTAAGGAAAGAAAAGTTGAAAAGTGATAAAGCAAGATCCAAGAATATCCCAAAGGCTCTTAAATTAGCAGGCAAATGAAAAAGTAACTAACATTTTATTATTTCTGAAAAATCTCGTGATTTTTTTAAGACAATCTTAATCTTTTTTGAGCG
>NW_017728992.1:201225386-201232525 GCF_001723915.1 Gavialis gangeticus
AAAAAAAAAAAAAAAACCAAAACAAAAAGACATTCAGTAAGGAAAGCTAAAAGCATCAGAAAAAATCGTGGCCAGTAGGATGAAGGATAAGAAGGAATTCTTCAAGTGGGTAACAAACGATACCATTAGTATGGGTTGACAACTAAATAAAGGGAATCCTGGTATTTGGTGATTGAAGTAGGCCAGCTATTTGGCAACACAGCAACACCCTGTAGTTTTATATGAACTTTGGATCAAAACCTAGCTTTGCATTTGAACTGCTTAGCTAAAAATCAGCCTCCTAAACTTTCTGGAAAGGCAAACTTAATTCTTCACACAAATGTATAATAAAAATTATATCACAACCACTTCCACTTGCAGCAACAGAGAATTTTAAAGACACTTTCCCTCTAATGAATCTGGATGTTAATCCATTCAATTTCCCTAAGAAATGGCAAAGGTAACTGTGACATTTCAACCAGTTTGGCCAACTGAGCCGTAAACATGGAACCTGCTGTGATGATTATCCAATCATTTCCCTGGATGAAATAAAGTATGTAAAAGTAGATTCCAATGTGCCCTTTCAGAAATGGTTTAGCATCAATTACAGCTGTCACATCCTGTGCTCCTAATTTCTACTGAGACCCACAGCACTTGACCTACTCTTCTGGAGCCCCAGTGGTGATAAATTACTGAAACTTCAGTTCTCTCTCCTACTCCTGGGTAAGACAACTGTGAGAACGCCACGTTCAGCTAAACACACACATCAGGGCAGCTGATGATTCTGTTTTTCTGTTAAGATGCTCTTTAGCCACTCTGGCAAATTGTCCAGCAGGTGCAGCACATCTTTATGCATAACTATGACCTACGTCTGCAATGGAGAAATTGAGAATATTCCGCCAAGGAAGTGTTTTCAGAATGGATGGGGACTAGCTCTTGTTGAATTGTTCATTCACTAATGCTGGATAGTATTATAGAGGCGGCGCTGATTAACATATCAAAGGAAAGGATAAAGAACAAGCAGGTTGATATAAATCAAACATGTCCTCTTGAGAAAGCATTGCCTGTCTAATGGCTAAATCAAACTATCTTCCAGCTTATCTATTTGTCTGGAACACATCAACTGATTACACTGAGAGAAGCTGTGGGGCCTGGTGAACAGTGATCAAATGAACTGTTTGTAAGAATGAAAATTATTCTCTGAAAGATGGCCAGCTCATCAGCAACAAAACTACACCACTGATTGAGATGCATTTCAACAGTAGAAAGGGAATTCTCATCACCAGCCCAACTAAACAAAAGAGCATCGTGCCACGTTTTAAAAAAGGAACAGCAAGAGCCACAGCCTGGTTCAGAGCTAGTGCAGTGCGAGACACAAAGACATGCCGGAGAGGGAATCACTCCAGGTCCTCCTGTTCCTGCCCCTACACATCACCACTCTCAGAGAAGTGAAGAATTTACCCTAAAGATACTTTGTTTGCTCTTTTTCATTATTTCTGCCCTAAAAGAGAGGGTTTATTTTTAATTCAGGCATGCTTTTAATTAGTGCTCCTTGAAAAGGATTTCCTAAAGGATCAGATTCACCTAAGAGAGGTGGGAAGGGTGGGGGGACAATAGGGGGAGACTGAGACTAAAAAACGCCTGCAGCCAGGGGCAGTCCATGAAGGGAGTCCCCTCCACCCGAGTTCTTTTGGCAATGGGCAGGTTGTACAGGGAGTGCCAAGACAGGCAGGCTTGCTCTGGTGTTGCTGCCACTAGGTGCTGCTGCCAGGTAATGTCAGGGCAAGTGGTGAGGAGTTGGTCATGATACCCTGACTGTCCATGTGTACAGTGCCTTCCCAGACAGGATCATGAAACACATCCCACAAGTGCTCTCACTAGACAGACACAGGGAAGGACTGCAAGGTAATGGGCCTGCCACCCTCATCACCAGAGGTGTATTTTTGGAAATATCAAATATATCCAAGGATCAAAGGTCAAGAAAGTGCCAAGACAGTCTTGGTTTAGTCATTCAGATATTAGCAAAAACTTTCATGAGGAGTTACAACTGTTAAAGTTACAGTTGTCTATAAAAAGGGGACACTGGCTTCCCCTAGATAAGAAGGTAGGACACTTTCTGTGCCTGTCCACTACCAAAAGAACAATTTTGGATATCCCCATTTCCAAAAGCACCATATACAACTAAGTCTTTGATCTCCCATTCATGAACTGACAAGAAACATCTGCTCCAGTTGTCACCTAGAAACTTTGTTTGGACTGTTAAATGAACAGCTGTGTCTGATACACCAGGTCCGTAATCAAACCCTGTTCTGGCATGGCAGGCATAACTTACTACATCCATTTACATAAAACACAGCTATCCAGTTGTTCAACAGTCTTGACTTGATCAGGCCGTAATGAAGAATAGAAACAAAATGTTGGTCTTCTGAACTGTTCAGAGTTGTACTAAACTTAACAAGAGACATGCCTCGACTCCAAGACTAGATGACTGTATAGAAAAAGCTACTAGTAGAGTGACAGGACCTCTTTGACCTGGTCCAATTAACTGTCCGCTCCCACTCTCTGCTCCCCAGTCTTCACCTCAGCTGCACTCTATACTCACTCTTCTTACCTTTTCCCCTCTTTCCATTTAAGCAAAATCACCCGCTATGCAAAGCATTCTTTGTCCATCCCCTAAAAAAAATATCTAACAAGTACTTTGTTGTCATGGCATTGTTCATCATACACGTGTTACATTCCTCCCCACCCACATCCCATCTCTCCTTTATGTAGAACATAGCAGCAACCATTTTCTACTTGCTGTTTGTTCAGTACTTAACACAAAGACCTACCACTCTGCTTGCTTCTTGGGTACTACCGTAACCGTATGATTATTAATTATATATTATTATATTTTAGCTACCCTAGATTTTGCATTGTGGTCCATCGGCATCCCCCATAAGAAAGGATTACAAGCCATAAAGAACATTATCTCCAACAAAGTCACTGCTCCTGGTTTCTCTCACACAACTATTTCAAATTCAGGGACTCCCAATATCTACAAACAAATGGCACTGCATCAACACCCATAGAGCTTCCTACACTACCATATTCATGACAGACCCTCAAGTCCACAGCTGCCCTCTCATCCTTCTGATGCATCAAAATTACATCAATACCATCTTCACTGCTTGGACACAAGGAAAGGAATCCCTAGAGAAATTTCACCAGGACTTTAACACCTTCCATCTCCACCAAACTAACTCTGGGATGCTCCATCCAGCAAATTCATTTTCTCGGCACTACAGTGAAGGCTTGTTATGGCTACATCACCCTTACAATGCATCAGAAACCAACAGACTGCCATAAGTACCTTCAAACCACCAGCTTTCATTGTAGGTACACCCCTAGATCAACTGTCTACAGCTAAGCTCTGCATTACAACTGGATCTGCTCTGATCTCACCAACCAGAATGCACACCTTAAGGACTCGAACACAACTATTTCCTACAATTACAATATAACCCCAGAACAGTAGCCACTCAAATCAACAAAGCCAGACTCAGACCTCACTCCAAGCTGCTCCAATATTAACTCCAGGACAAGGAAAACAGAGTCCCTCTGTTTGTCACCTACAGCCCCCAACCTGAACGTCTTGGACACCTCATTAATGACCTCCAACTTTTCCTGGAAAAAGATGATTCTCTCAAGGTAGCCATGGAGGACACACCTGAAAATCTACATTCTGCCTGACTTCAGACTAACATAGCTAACTGCCTCTGTCTACTAATCTTATGCCCTGTACTATATAATGCTCCAAATAACCTCTCCCATCTCCAAAGGGATGGATGTATGATTATTTTCTCTTAGAGGGCACTGAGAAAGGCTCTTCCCTTTAACACTTGTCTGGCACCTTTCCAACTTATTGATATTATGCCATCTTGCAGGACTAACAAACCATACCTACTAAGGATACACACTGAACTTAAAGAGCCTACATGTAGTGTAACGGTATTCTGGCGCGCTGAGTGATGAGAAGCTCAAATATCCACATGGCAGCCCAAGGATATGACTGCAGCTGAGTATTAAGTACAGATAGGGCAGACTTGGTCTAGCTTTCACAGAATCTATGACTGTTCCTATAACTTGTATTCGTTGTACTGATGACAGTAGTATACTTTATCTATGGGTCTTAAATAAATGGGGGATACCAGGGAGGATACTGAACACGGGACACACCACTAGAGATATGTGGTTCAATGCTCTCCCTGTGTAGCATCCACTCCTGCCACTGCTGGAGACAGGATACTGGGCTAGCTGGAGCATTGGCCTGACCCAGCATGGCACGTCTTTGTAGTGAACATAAGGAAGAGATGAAGCATGTATTGTGTCGCTGATTATACCTACTGCAACAGCCCTCCTCTGATGAGTAACTTGCCCAGATCTGTGTAAAGGCAGATCAGAAAGCAGCTGATCCTCCCAGAAAAAGATACACATCAGGCAGGTGGGACTGTCCTTGGCCTCTGCTTCTGGGAGGAGCTTGCAGAGTTGAACTGTGAAGGGTTGAGGCAAAAGCACATGTTCCAGAGGCAGCCCTTTGGGCTGCTTGGCTAGAGGGGTCAGGCTGGGCTGCAGCAATACTGAACCACCTGGCTGGGACCCCCAGGGCAGGTAAGATCACCCTCCTTCCTTGCACCCTGTCCACAGTAGCATGGCGGAATTTTGCCCAGGGCACCAAACTCATTAATTAAGCCTCTTCTCCTGCCTGCTTTAGGTTTACCCAATAACCCTAACACAGGCGGGAGCATACAGCAGAGTCCTGATTGAGAACCATTGAGCTAAGGTAAGCAAGTACAGTGGTGGCTCTCAACCAAGGGTAGCACCTAATTCAAAAAAAGCTTTAGAGAGGTACCTTGACCCTAAGAGAGGTTGAGAGCCACTGATCTAGACCTTTGAAAAAAAATCAGCTGGGCAATCTCAGAAAGCCCAGAGACCTGAGCCAAGATATCCTGTTTTGTTCAACTAAACTGACTGCTGGGCATGATGCCATATCTGCTGCATTAGGACATGTGCGGGGCAACACCCTTGCAATATTTTCCTTTTGAAATTAAAAGTTTGTTTCACTAAGGCATCATTGCTAATAAGACAGACAATTTGACGTAATTTAAAAATCGAAATGATAAATGCAGTATGTGGGTGCTGTATAGGTCCATCATGAAGCTCGGCCCCTAATGCCTTCAGACAGGAAACAAAAGACACTCAGGGCACATCCACAGCTCCTCCAAATAAGAACTTGCACATAGACAGCACACTATGACAGCACAAGATTAATGAGACAAAAACAACTGATGCAGAGGGAATGGGAACATTTGTCTAACATTCAAGTCAAAGGTTACTTTACCAACCATGCATGCGACTATTCTTTATATAGTCTACATGATATGAAGTAGCTAGAGATAAATATGTTTATTAAACAGATATAAAATGCAAGGTGTAGCTGAGTGGTTCTCAGCATCTTTACACTTAAGGCACCCCTCAGAAAAATGCCAGCTCATGGCTCACCAAGGGACCTGGTGGCTGCCTATAAGTACACAATGGGTGTACATCAGGATCTGGGAGAACTTCTGTTCACCAGAGCACCCCAAGTAAAACAAGGACCAACGGTCACAAACTCCTCCAAGACCATTTTAGGCTGGACATAAGAAAAAAAATTATTTACAGTCTGAGACCCCAAGACCTGGAATAGACTCCCTGCAGAAGTGCTGCAGGCACCTACTCATTCAAGAAACACTTGGATGCTTTTCTTGCTGGGATCCTTTGACCCTAGCTGATCTCCTGCCCCTGTGGCTGGACATGATGATCTTCAAGGTCCCTTCCAGCCCTAACATCTATGAACTAACATTTTCTTTCACCTAAATAATCTTCCCATTTTAATTTTTACTTGAGATGATTGCTAGGATACAAATGGGGGGAATTAGAAAAGGAGAGTTGGTGGGGAGGGAGGTGGCTTTTTGATTTTGTGGGTTTTTTTGTTTGTTTGTTTTTAACTTCCAGTCCAACCTGGACTATTTCTGAGCGATTTTAAATTTACTTAGTTTTCAGCAGCTGAAATGAGTGAGCCTTTCTGGTGTTTGCTGCAGCTTTTGCTTCAACAACACTCCCTCTCCACTCCACTGCAGCTTATTAGTGGTCCTCCACAGCTGATTTTAAAAGGTGCACCCTTTGAAATAAAAGCAGCAACACGCATCTGGAGCACCACGGCATCCCATCCAGCTATTTTCTGCAGTGATATATGCCTCTGGATACTTTGCAAGACCTTGTCTTCACAGAGGTGAAAGCAGAGGGGATTAGGAACACTGCAGATAATTTGGGTTCTACTTCATCATCCAAAAGAAAACCACAGATGTTAAACTAGTACACCTTGATGAAGGTATCCCATTCTCATTTTGTGAGGGTAGAGAGCTCTCAGTAACCAGACCGTAACTATGGAAGAAATTTTCACAGATCACAAGCTGACCGCTAACTAACTAAACAACAACTAACAAGAAATCAGTTATCAGCCCCTCCCTTGGTAAATGGGTAGGTGCTCTGAGCTATGAAATACAAAATTCAACCCAAAGCTCCCCATGCTAAAAGAACAAAACAGGCCCCAACATACTCACTGTTAAAACATGCTGTCATGCATTCTTCCAATTTCTCTTTGGGATTGTTGCCTTCAAACCTACTAAAGATACACCGGCCCTGTAGCCTGCAGTGTACAGATACATGAGATAGCTTTAAGCAAACTTGCTTGTACTGCAGGTAGACTAGCCATGGCAGCATACAGAGCTCAGTGCGGATGAATTAACTAACTGCTTCTGGGTAAACTTAGGGTCTCATCACACACTGTGCTCAGGACACGACTCATTTAGATCACAGTAAGCACTGCAACAAGTTAAAAAGTTTTCGAAGCAGTTGCATGATAATACTTACTACAATCTAAACAAAAATCTCTTAAACGGGTGGGTGATCCAGGCTGACCTGGACAGCCTCAGCAAATGGGCAGACAAGAACCTGATGGTGTTTAACACCGAAAAATGCAAGGTTCTCCACCTTGGGAAGAAAAACCTGCAGCATCCTTATACGCTCGGCAGTGCTACGCTGGCTAGCACTACAGAAGAAAGAGACTTGGGGGTCATCAT
>NW_017728992.1:201233039-201234626 GCF_001723915.1 Gavialis gangeticus
GATCTTCCGAGGTCCCTTCCAGCCCTAATGTCTATGAAATCTATGAAACACTGGGGCCCTTGCACAATCTGTTGTGCTGAGCGCAGCTGGGAGAACAAACAAGTGTTTGCCAGCCCCCTCATCCTTCCCCCTACATCACACCAGTCACTTGATCAAATTACCCCTGTGGAGCAGTTGGATGTTAGCTGCGCATCTGGCATGTAACACGCTCTAGACCTAATCCCGACAGGAAAAGTCCTAACTTTGCTATGCTATGATGGCATTTAGCACAAGTTTAACTGCTTGAATGTATGGATGCTGGCGTTTTAAATCCTAAATCTAATGTTCAACAAGGCCTTTAGTCCACCTAGAGCTCCATGCTGCTGTGGCTAGAATGCTTCCAGTACCAGACAATAGCAAGCTAGTCTAAAGTTACCTTGGGTATCTCTGTAGTAGAGGGCAGCTTGCACTGCACCTATCTTATGATAACTAATGCTAGTAGTACAGCAGTTACTAGTGGCAAGTTGAAGAAAACAGTAAGTTTGAACATAATATTTCATGTTAATATTCTTTTTTAACTCCAGGACTCACCAAGCTTTATTATGATGTCATAATACATTCTTTATAGGGATTTTATGAGATCATTAAAAGCAGTCATTTCCAGAAGGCAGTGACTAGCTTATTAGAGGAGAGCCTACAGCAAAATTGCAATTTGAAGAAAAACATTACAGACTGTAGGGAATTTCATAGGGAATGTTGGTAATATTCAGCATTCCAGTACTTGCTATTTCATTTATAACTTTTATGCTTCAAGCAATTTCTGATTTTAAGCATTGACACTTGGAAACATCCATGCAAGTACATTACAAAACTGCTAATGGAAATTGCACCATTTCAAAAAGTGTTCTATATTAATTTTGATTTGCAAAAACTCGTCGTATAGCGTTGGCTTATTTATCTACATTAAAAAAGGCTGCCAAATAAATGAACGATTAGCATTTGTGACGATCGAAGGCATCTCTAAATGATAATTAAAGTCACAGTAGAGACAAGGAATGCTCAGATTTGTTTACTGTCTTGAAAACTGGCACTTCATTTTCTTCAAACTCAGAAATTCTCACTTGTTTCTATATTAGTATTTATTAAACCATATCTATTAGTTTGAGTACTGCAAGGTGAACTTTACACCCCCCAGGAAGTTAGTCCAAAAGACAATAGCTTCCTGTACTGTAGAGCATAGGATCTGGAAGACATTTCACATCCTCTGGCTTCTATGTTACAACAATTAAGACAATCAGGCAGATGCTCTGTAACAAGGGTGGCCAACCTGTAGCATGTGTAGACAAGTGGCATGGGCAGCCCAGGGAGGACACAGGCAGCACAGCAGCAGATGGGGCAGGAAGCAGATAGCAAAGCATCAGATCAATCAGGAAGCATGGGAAAGGAAGCAGAAAACAGAGCAGCAGATCAGGCAGAGGAAGGAGATCAGAGTGAAACCTTGAGATTGCAGGGCTAATCCATGGCTCACACGTCAAGAAGCTTGGCCCCCCACTGTTCTAGAAGGGCTCTCCATGGGAAAGATTGGACCCCTAAAACGCCCTCTCAAGT
>NW_017728992.1:201239626-201244973 GCF_001723915.1 Gavialis gangeticus
CAGCCCAGGGAGGACACAGGCAGCACAGCAGCAGATGGGGCAGGAAGCAGATAGCAAAGCATCAGATCAATCAGGAAGCATGGGAAAGGAAGCAGAAAACAGAGCAGCAGATCAGGCAGAGGAAGGAGATCAGAGTGAAACCTTGAGATTGCAGGGCTAATCCATGGCTCACACGTCAAGAAGCTTGGCCCCCCACTGTTCTAGAAGGGCTCTCCATGGGAAAGATTGGACCCCTAAAACACCCTCTCAAGTTTGAAAACACTTTCCAACCATCAGAGCAGTGAGCTTCTAAAACTAGAAGTTCTGTTCAGATTGATCTTGCTCACTTTAATTAAAAGGGTTGTATGATGTGGCTGCCTTTAACAACCAGCAACTGGACTCAACTGCCCAAGAGACCTGGTGTTCTTACATTTTTAATCCCGATTAACAAAAGGATCAATGGATGGGATATCTTGTATTTAAATTTATTGCTTCATTTAGTTCATGGTTGTATGTGTTTGCAGACCAACACACACACACAAACTGTAAGCCATATCTGCTCCGCAATGAATGTCCTTGGCAGCAAGTTTTGAGTGATCTAGAGAAAAAAAAGCACTTTTGCAGGCTTATAGCAAATAATGCTGTCCTATTTACTATTCCAATACACTGATTTTACCCCCAAAGGAACTGAAAACCATTAAGGTATGAGCCTATTCTTAAAAAAAAAAAGAAAAATCTCTAAAGTATCCCCAACATGGCAAGTCCTAAATTCAGTGTGCACTGGCTACAGTGCTCCATTGATTTTAACTATATTGAATAACTAAGGAAAACTACTGAAACAATATGCAACTGAAACAATTCTCCTTAATTATAACATATCAAAAACTATGCTAACAGGAAATACTAGTTGATCAGAACCAAGACATTCTAGTAAAAGCACAGTTATTTAGACACCTGTCTGACAGCCTGACCACATTGCACTCAACTGAATTACTGGCAGGCTGTTGGATAAAGACTAACTACCAAGGATACTCTGCTCATTACATAAGACACCATATTTGCTTGCATATAACCCACCCTTTCTCTCCAAAACCAACTGGGAAAATAAAGGTATGAATTATATGCATGGAAAAGGGATCCCACAAGTCCAGAAATTTGGTGGGGAGGGTTTGGGGAGCTATGACAATTAATAGTGCCAGTGCTCCCCACTCCCCAAATTTTGGACCTATGGGAAGCTCCCTTCCAACCCGCACATTGGATTGAGCCAGTGCAGGTTTGGTCCACAGCCAGAGGCAGCGTGTCACGTCTGACCTGACAGACAGTCTCAGACCTGGCATCCTAGGTCTGACCCCACACGCTGGCTGCAGAGCCATGTGCTCAGTCAAATTTGGCATGCTGAGCCTCACCTCATGTGCTGGCTTTGGAACCCCATGCCAGACCAAACCCTGTATACTGGGTCAGACCCAGCACACGGTTACAGAACCAGTAAGCGGCCCCAGGCCCACCATGTGGTCTCCAACACACTGTGCCAGACTGGGCCTGTTACATAGCCTCAGATCTGTTGCATGGGGTTGGACTTGGCTCGCAGACTCAGATCCAGCATGCTGGATTAGTCTGCAAGTGCAAGGGCAGATCCACAGTGGGTGTGATGGGGTGGAAATACCAGCCTTTCGGTCAATACTGCAGGAGTGGCAGTAATGGACTTGGTTTTGTTTAAGTCTCCAGAGGAATTAGGAATTCCCACCCTGCTTTTCCCTCTGTGGCACGTCCCACCCCACCATCCTCCCTCCCACACCTACTGCTGCTGCTGTCCCTGCTCACCCAGGAGTGGGGGGCTCCATAGCTGCCCCTTCCCCACTCCAGCTGGGCTCCTCCTCCCCATCCAGTCCCTTTGATATTCCTCGCCAGTATGGGAGCTTGCCACCACTGCTGTCCCCAGCTGATTCCAACTTCCCTCACAGGCTGGCTAGAGTGAGCAGGAGCGACTCTGAAGCCTCATCCCCCTCACTCCAAGGGCAACCAGGGACAGGGGCAGCAGCAGGAGGTGGAAGGAGTGGGGGAAATGGAGGGGAACAGATGTGTCACTGAGTACAGAGAGGGAGGGAGTGAGGACCAAAACAGCAGAAGAAAGTTTCTTACCTGATTGAGGGACTTAAACAAGCCCCCTGCTGTTGCTCCCACCTGGTCAGGTAGGAAGCTGGGAGCAGGGGGTGCAACTAGCCCTGCAGCACAGGTGGCAGTTCCTGCATCCCCCCCATTACAAAATCCTGGATCTGCTCATGTGCAAAAAAATTTCCAACAGAAAAGAAACCCCAGTTACCAAACAGCTCTAGCTTGAACTAAAAATGAATTATGAACATTTAACTGGTTTAACTTCCAAGCGCTTGCAAAATCATGCAGATAATTTATTTTGATGAATAACTGGAAAACAACTCTCTCATAAAAAATGGAGATTTGCAATTTCATAAATAAACGGAAAGGCTTCACAAATATTTTAGAATCGTCCATCATCGCTATCAACTCATTCTCATCTTAACATGAAGAAATAAATTGTATTGTACTAAGAATATTAATAGTCTGAAAGACAGCTTTACAAATTAACAACTTTACTGAGGAAATGGATTTTTAGTAGTTCTGAAAAGGAAAAAATAAGTTCAGATGTAAAGCAAGGTTAAGAGTGCAATGAAGCATCCAAAATTTGTAATTCTGCATTATTATTATTATTATTATTATTATTATTATATATTTTACATAGAAAAACCATTCCTAAATGTTTAAAAATATAAAATGGGCTAACATTTGGTAGTATGGTCTACTGTTGAATATAAATCCCAGACATCAGAACTAAAATTATACCAGATCTTCACCAAAATAGAAAACAAACTAGTTAACATTAATGCCGTTTTTAATTTTTCAAATATAACCCTAAGCTTAAATAACCTATTTAATCCAAATATATCATAAGACCAAAGTGAGAATCATGCAGCTAACAGATCTATCACAGCTTAGCAATAAGTTTTTAACCATGTTATTTTAAAACAAGGTAAACCTAAGAACAGGGATCAGATCCAACCTGAGGATGTGGCCTTTCAGTGGCGTTCAGCCACAGGACACTTTGCTTGTCGGCACCTTCCCCATGCTGCCATGTGGAAAAGTGGTGACAGTGGCAGCTGGATCATAATGCTTACCCACCCACGTGGCTCTCGCCTGAATCGAGTCATGGTGGCACACACATTAAAAACGTTTCCAACTGCTGCCAAACAGAATCACATGCCATGCCACCAAAGTAATACAAAGTGATTGAGCAACTGATGGTTCAGAGTGATCACTGGAACTTACTCTGCAATTCAGGAAAAACAAGTGCAGACCAGCAGGGGTCAGCAACCTACAGCCAAAAGGCTGGATCCAGAGTGCCAAGAAATTTCATCTATCCTGAGAAGCCAGGAGGTCACCAGCCATTTAAAAGCTGGGGAAGCAGCAGAAGGGTCACAAGCATGGTGGCATGTTTCAGTGGCTGGGGGAAGTGGCAATGGTCAGTTCACAACCAGAGACCAACCTTTGGATTGAGGGACTGCGCAGCTTTCTTTCAAGACAGCCTGCCTGCCACTCCTAAAAGGCTGCTGGTATAGAGCATGAAGTGCTCCATTTTAGACATCCAAGTTTTGGGTTGGTTTTTTTGCTTTTTTGTTTGTTTTTTGTAGGTTTGGGGGTTTTTTTGGGGGGTGGGGTGGGTTAAGCACCAGTTCTCTTCCCCAACCTAAATAATACAAGTTCTTCCAGCCTTTCCTCACATCATGTTTTCTATACCTTTAATAAATTTTCATTTTGCTCTCCTCCAGACTCCTCCCCATTTGTCCGTGTCTTGCTTGAAGTACAGTGCCCAAACCTGGACACAGTACACCAGGCAAGGCCTCAGTGTTGAACAGAATTAATCTCTCACTGTGAAACTTTTGTCAATAGGTTAGGATACTAGTTTTGGTTTGTGTGTGGAGGGGGGGAGGGGGGTTGAGTTGTTTTTGGTTTTTTTAAAATCAGCACTGTTACGCTGTAGACCAACATTTTAACCTTGCTATCCATGCTGAAGGGAAGACCTCAGTCCTAAAGTCCATATCATGTAGAGTATGAGCTCTCTTAATAAATAAGTACATTTCATCAGTGAGAACCCACAACTAAAATGAGCTCTTTACATCCACTTTATCACAAGCCGCAGTTAAAGAAGCTAGGCAAGAACAGACATCTTTATCAGCACAGTCTACCTGACAGCATCCCTTTAAGTTATGTTGTGTGGGCGTGCGTGCGTGTGCACCAAGTCCAAAGATACACAAAAACAAAGTCTTCTTCAAACTACTAAAAGGTAGCAGGAGAACCAGGGAGAGGGAAAGCTTTAAAGGAAGGGGAATTTTTTTCAGGTATCTTTAGAGTAAAGCAAAGGCTGAATCCTTCACCTATTTTGATGCCACAAACTTACCTTTACGTGGCTGAAGTCACCAGCTTTGCCGCTTTCAGGAGGATTGATAGGCTTACTCTCTACTCGTGCTTTGCCAACTTGTCGAAAAGGGCTGGAAAGCGGAAGTCCGCTAACACTGATCCCATCTAAGAAAAAATTGAAAGATAGAATTATTATTTTTTCTATCAAGTTTCAAGCAGTGTTCCAGACTGCTTTGACTTAAAATAGCTGTTATATTTTATTAAATGGACAGAAAACTCAGAATAAAATGAGGGGTCTTTTTACATTGAAAAGAATGGGCTTCAAAAGGAGGATATGTTCATTTTGGTCCTGACCTAAAGGCTAATAAACTCAGTGGAAAGACACCCACTGATTTCAGCAGAGCTTTCTAAGTAAACCAGCATGCCACAAATCAGGGAGATATGCAAGAAAGAACAGTGTGGCACAAAGGCAGAAGAGAGGGGTCACACTGTTTCCCAAATATACAGTTATACTAGTGCTTATTAAAACATGAGTGGCAAAAGATAGCATTTCATATTTTGCTATTATAAGGAACAAAAGGCAACTACTTCAATCCTGTAGCACAGAGTTATCAAACATACAGCCCGTGGGCTGGACCTGACCCCACATTCCCATTCCATCCAGCTTACTGGTATTTTGGCAGGCTACTGGAAGTTGGAGGTAAGGCTAGTGGGGTCTGTCCTGCCACAGACATTGTGGTACCTTGACTCTGGCTGACATACCACTTCCAGCAACATGGCTCTTAGCCAGAGCCATCCCTTGGGTAAGATGAATTGGTGCTACTGCCCCGGGAGCCAGGCAGAGTGGCCGTGGTCCCTCCTGAGGGGCCCGCCTGGAGCTGGCAGCTCAGCCCCGTGCTACAGAGCAAGCATCCAGACGCTCACCACCCCCACCCCTTCC
>NW_017728992.1:201245055-201249903 GCF_001723915.1 Gavialis gangeticus
CACCCCCACCCCCTCCACCCCAACCCCCGCCATGCACCGCCAACTTCTTGTCCACTGAAGAGTGGGATCTGCTTGGCCCCGGGCACCAAATTTCATTGCTATGGCACTGCCATGCCCTGCCCTTGCGAGGGGTCCCCATGGCCCCACACAGTGTTAAAGGGGCACCGCACAGGCTGGTCTGCCCTGGGCCCTGCACCCCCCTAGTGTTGGCTCTGCTCTTAGCAGCAAGTGGGGTGGCAAGCAAGGTAGAAAGAGAGGCCCATGCAGAACTGCCCTGCCAACTACTGACCCCCAGTACTACCACCAGACCCACCACAGCTGCCACCGGCTCAATGGATCTGGCTCGGGGAGAGTCTGACACACCAGCTCCAGCAGAACTTCTAAGGAATTCTTTTTCATAACAATTTTAACAAAAAACACAAAATTATGGTGTGATGTTTTCTACAGGCTGCACATAATAAAATGTGCGAGTATGGTGGCAATTTCAAAATATGAACACTTGTAAAGTAATAAAATTGCAAAATGAAAACCTAAAATTGTGGACTGCAGTGGTCTTCTCAATACTGAACGAGATGTATACATTTCCAGAAGAAAATTCTCATCTTGTTACTCTACTACTGGCTGCCATTAGCCAGCAGGGGTTGCGTCTATACAAGACACTTTACTGTGCATTAATCTAATGTGCAGTGAAGCATCACCATCTACACATGCACAGCAAGTACTACACAGTAGATTAATCCAAATCAGCACTTTAATGTGCTGAAGCACATGTGTAGAAGCCGACTGGGAGCAAGTTGCTCCCAGTCAGCCTAGGCATCAGGGGACCACAAGGGGTACGGAAAGCTATTGCAGCTCGGCAGGAAGCTGCCTGCCGGTCACAGGGAGATTGGGACCCATCCCGATGTCCACATGGTTTGGAGAGCTGTCCTAACTTCTCAGCACCTGCCTGCCAGCCACATGGAGATTGGGACCCATCCTGACAGCTCTCCCTCAACCCACAGACATCGGGGCTAGCCCTGTGCCCCCTGCCAGCACATGGCTGGCACCTGGGGGAGCCCAGAGGGCAGAACAGGGCAGAAGCAGTCCTAGTCTAAACTGCTCCCAATGGACGCATGCTCGGATGCATGCTGGAGTGCAGTTTAATGCGCCTGAATTTTCTAAACAGAGAATTCAAGCACATTAATTGCACACGTAGACGCACCCATATATAAACAAATTAATACAAAGAAATCAAGTTATGCGAGCATGTTACTTTTTTCTGCAAAGAAACTCATACATCTTATTGTAAGGAAAGACAAAATTCCCAATCATTTCAATAGAATTAAAAACCTAACTACAATTCAAAACCATACATTATGCATACATCACTAGAACATTTAGGAAATATTACCATTTTAAAAGATTTTCAAAAGTCAAGAGGGCAGGAAGCTTCAAATGATTAGTGTAAAGTTAACATTCAAAACTCACTGTGCAGAGTTTTTCTGCATAACTACCAGTAATGCTAGCTGTATGGAGTGTTCTTAGAAAGTTTAGATAAATTGTGAGAGTGCAAGAGAGAGAGCGCGCGAGAGAGAGAGCGCGCACGCGCAACAGACACAGAGACAGCGAGAGAGACGTGGATAAAAAAAGAAAAAAAGAAAGTATCCTGCTGCTAATGGATCCCCCAAAAGATCCACCTTTCTTATCCACAAAAAAATGTAGTCTGATCCAGCTCTGAAGGCTTCAGTGAACCAAAGACATTTAAACAAAGCCAATGAGGAATCTTTGATTAAAATATTAAGATCGTGTTTACCAGCCATTCTAAATTACGAATGTGAGTGGAAGAAACTAGGGAAGGGTAACTCTTCAGACAACATCTGTGGGACTGCTGTGCCTATCAAGTCTAGGGTTACCATAGGTCCAGGTTTTCCCAGACACATCCTTTTTTTGGGTAATCCCATCTCCACCCAGGCAGCCTTTTTAAAATGGTCAGCAAGTGTCCAGGATTTTGCTCTGCCCCTACTTTCCCATCACTTCCCAGCTTGCCCCAGCAAGGAGCTGCCTGGAGCCGGGGGGAGAAAGGGAAGGGTGACTGGAGGGCAGGGGCAGCCCATGCTCTGTGCATGGCCCCAGCAGGTGCAGGTAAGTAAGGCTGTGGGGGGCGGGGCAGGGTGGGATGGGTGTGGGCCTGTGCCTGCCTGCACTGGGGCTGCAGCAGGGCAGGGGAGGTGCCTGTCCCTCCAGCAGTGGAAGAGGGTGGGGGCAGATCTTTAGGGGCAGCAGGAGGCTGTGTGGGTTGCAGGGGGCTGCAGGTCAGGAGTGAGGGGTACCTGCAAAGGGCTGCAGGTCAGGAGAGAGGGTCATGGGCAGGGCTAGGGGTGGGGGCTGTGGCTTGACACTGAGGCACACCAGAGGGACAGGGGACTGTGGGCTGGGAGCCCGGGGCACAGGTGGGGCCAGGGGGCTGCAGGCTGGGAGTGAGACGTATCATAGCAGGGATGGGGGGGGGGCTTCAGGTTGGGAGTGAGGGGTACCAGCATGGTCTGTGGGGCAGGAGTCACGGGCAGCAGCAGGGCTGGGGGGCCTGTGGCTTGGGAGTAAGGGGCAGGGCCAGGTCACAGGCATATCACTGCTCCCCCTCCAATCATATGCTCCCTCCCCACCCACAGGTGTTCTCTTTTTTGGAACTGGAAATACGGGAACCCTAATCAAGACACTTGCCTCAACACTGACGGATTTCCCCAGACCCACAGCCAAGGAGAAGCAGGCTGAGAGCTGTCTGCGGCAGAGAGACTTGTCCTGTAAGACTGTGCTTATCCTTGGCAATTAAATCTCAGTTTTGTTCATTAATCAGTGAACTTTTCACATCAGTTGGAATGACCCAAGGGTCTGTTTAAATTTTGTCTCACCCTTCACACCTTGCTCAAAATTTGTTAACAGTACGACTCTTACGATTTTCAACATTTCTATTTTTATAGCTTTAAGAAAAAGACTCACCATATTTATGCACATGATCCTTTCCTTACAGCTACCAACAGAGATGAAATGAAGAGACACATTCACTCCGTGGCATTTTGATATCTCCTCTCTTAAAGAAAACCCCAGTCAAAATGTAGGTGGCAATATCAAATCAGTTCCACAGGTAAAAGTAAGATATGGGTGTGCCCCCCAAGAGCTGTGGTGAAAAGGAAGCCACCATGTGCAACCCGCGTGCCCTATTTAGGTTCTAGCTGACAGGCATACTGATGCAGGGGTAGGAGTCTATGACTATTTTTATTGCCTACCTTTATCAACACATCCTTCCTTCCACAATACACCTCGAATTCAGACCCGTCTACTCTGTCTAGATGCGCATTATGGTTGTCTGTGACCTCATTTTTTCTGGTCTGGAGGACTGCTCATTCCATGTGTTTAAAATATGAAAACATGTGTGCCATAATATACACGTGTGTGTATACACACACACACACCTGCCACATATAACAGTGAGTCTGACACTTTAGTACATTTCTCCTTGAGAAAGCTTAACATATTTCACCAGGTCTCCATAAACAAAAGGTTGGAAAGTTATTCTCGGGACTTCAAGCAGCCTCACATTATTAAAAGAACCTTTTAATAATCAAACCAATAATGAAAGCATTTTTGTATGGAACATACGTCTGATTTACTGATCATCCAAAAAAGACATCTCTTCTGTCTTGGGGGATATACCAAGAAGGACTGAAATTTCAGGACAGGATTGAGAAGATGCCTGTTTACAGGTTCTCAGATGTGATTAAATCACTTGCGCCCAAGACGACTGGCCACTGACAGCCGTACAAGAGCTAAAAGCTGTGGGTAAGAGTTACTGGAATTACAGAACTCTGTTTTAGCAAAATTTATCACAATTCTTGCTATCTGAAGGAATGGCAAAGACATACTTTACCACTTAAGTCCAAGTACGGTTTCATCTGCAAAAGCGTAACTGTGATCAAACACACAGTTCAGAAATTTATTTCAAGCATTCTTAATTTGAAATAGCTTTGATTCACCTCTCCAATCCACCAATTGCTCTGGTCTTCAGAGCCTACTGTGACATTCATTCCAGTGTACTAGAAAGTCTCAGCCAAGAGTGCTCAGTGAGGAACTGCACTGAAGAAGTTTAGTGGAATCGCAACTAAATACCATACTTTGAAACAATGTTTGGAAGTCTTATCCTAATATTAAATCCTATGACACATGAGCACTAAGCTAATGTGTCTGTAAACAAAGTCTGACCTATATGTGGTACTAACAGTTGTGGAAAACTGTTATTAACAGACTAAGAATACAAAATATCTCCGCTTAAATTATACCAGATCAAAATGTCACTATTTAAATTCAAATTACCTGTGCAATTCAAAAGAAAAAAATGCAGTCAGTAACCTTTCATTTAAGAAAATAAAAGACATGTAAAGGAATTACATATTTTGTTAACTAAATTAACATATATTACAAGAGGCAACTAAAATTTTCTTCCCCTACTCCCCAGTATCCACTCACCAGACAGAACATACTGCTACTTAATTATTACTTTGTAAAATAAAAACATGCTTCTTCTGAAAAAGAAGTAATATTTGCTTAACTCATATAGCAGTAGCACAAGTACAGGGACCTACACTTTCCTCCTCACATTCAACTTTCAGGTATGAAAAAAATCAGCGTATTGGGATATTTCTTCCCAGGTTTAGTCCCCAAGGAGGATTCAAAATGACTTCCCCCATCACTGACTGGCCTAGAGAGGGCAACTCTAAGAAGGAAGACCTCCCTCTGCTCCCTAGGGAGTTTATATCCCAATCAGGCAATGATCCAGCTTCTTCCACTCATTTGTTGGGTGCAAAGGGGGGGGGG
>NW_017728992.1:201249995-201252814 GCF_001723915.1 Gavialis gangeticus
TTCTTCCACTCATTTGTTGGGTGCAAAGGGGGGGGGGGGAGTTTTGTACCCTGGCAGCACGAAGACTGTTCTCATCTCTATTCTCGCTCGATTATTCAAACACAGGCTTTAAGGCTGTAGAGTAATACCATTAAAGGTAAAAAATGAGCATGAATTGCCAAGTTATTCCATATTTCCCCAAATGATTGAGGAACAAGACACTACCGTGAAGGTTTTCAGTGGCCACATTGCCACCACATTGCATCGGAAACCTACTAGCCGGCACAGCTACTTTTCACCCTTCATCCTAGGCACACCATTAGATCCAGCACCTACAGTCAAGCTCTACATTATAACCACACCTGCCCTGAGCCCACCACCCACCATAAGGATGAACACCTAAAGGTCCTGGAGCAGAAATGCCTACAATCACAATACAATCCTAAAACTACAGATCAACAAAGCCAGACTCAGCCCTCACTCCAAACTGCCACAATACCAACCCTGGGCTAAGAACAACGGACTCTCTGGTTTTCACCTACAGCTAGGGTGGCCATATTATTTTCAAGGAAGCCTGGGACACTGTGCCTCCACCTCTCAGCCAGCGGTGTTCCTGCCCTCCCACCAGCCTCCTCCTCCACTTCTGGACAGAGAGGGCAATCTCTACCTGTAGGAATGAGCAAACACCAAATGGCTGCGGAAAGACAAAAGCTTGTGGCAAAACAGTTCAACCTCCCTGGACACTCCCCACTGCTGGCCTCAGGTCAGCTATTTTCAGGCAAAAATAAATAAATAAATAAATAAATAAATAAATAAAATCCCTTTAAAACTCAGTTTGAAACAGAAAATGTGGAACAAGAAATTAATCAGAAACTGGACTGTATTAAGCATGGTTTAAACAAGGAGTATTGATTCTGATCTCATTACCTGGATTAGCTTTTGTGACCCTGCTTTGTTCCTATGTATTTACACCTTGTTTGCTTCTCTCTCCTAACGCTGTCCCCTTCCCCCACCTCCTCTCCCTCCCTTCCTCTCTTGCCCCTGTCTTTTGAATTCTAATTTCTCTCTCCTCTTATATTCTGCTTTCTGTATGCCCTTTCACAGCATCTGAGCAACTCAACTTGGAGTCAGGAAGGTTTGTGATCATATATAAATAATCTCAGATATTTTCAAGTTTGCTATAACTATTATTTCACAAGATCTAAACTTCCACCATTAATTGAAAGCATTTACACACACACACACACACACACACAGTCTATAAAGGTACAGATCTGCCCTCCCTTACAGAAACTACAATCACTGCTAGAGACTGGGAAATAATTTTTCCTGCACATCAAACCAGCCAAGTGCACAGGTTAGAGCAGCACTTGTTTCCTCCCAAGTACTTCATACAGGTAAGAGAACTAACTGCCAGTTCCATTCAACACAAGATATCCACATTCTGTATTAATCACCAGGTCTGATTTAGATGGATGCATGTTTGCCCCATGAGGGCAGTAAGAATGAAGCTCATCTACCTTTGACTGCTGTGCCTGCCTAGTACATCAGTTATTTTTGTCAAATTTATTGGCTGGTGTATTAAAATATAAAGCAACTGAAACTGGTATCCAACAGAAGCCATTAGTAAATACTTTATGATTCAATTACTGGAAGATGGGTGGAAAGGCGCTGTGCAACTAACCAGAGGGTAGCAGAAGTTAGTTTATAAGCAGGAACCATTTCAGTCTCGCTGCACATTCACGCATCACTGAACATTTCTGTATGCCTGAAAAGCTCCATGTGAAATTCTGAAAAAGCTTCATAACTTTAACCACTGCTTGAAAAGATCATCCTCTGTGATGATACTAAGGGTATGGCCAGACATAATATCTGAAGCACTCTAAGTGCCATTAAAGCTCTCCAGAAAGCCAAGGCACAGATGTACAGTTAATAAAGAATTTCAGAGTGCTGCTGCACTTCAAAAGTGACCCTGAAAAAAAAAAGAAAAAACTTGAAGTGCTTCATTGTGAAGCACATGATACCCTCCAGCAGAACATTATAGGGTGTTAGTCAGTCCTCTAGCATCCCACAATATTCTGCTTCCCCTTAAGCTCCCTTACCCTCTAACTGCTCCAAAGAGCAGTCTCAGACTTGCACACAATTCAACTTCCTTTTATTTATTTATCCATCTGTTCAGCCCTTCCACAAAAAAGGCAAAGGACAGCCTACAATAAAAACAAAGTCCTAAAACCAAATTATATAAATAATAATTCCCCAGGGAACGCCCAAAATCTTCATCCTGCCTGTTAAAAGCTTGCCCAAATAAAAAGGTTTTAAATCACTTCCAAAAGATCTCCAGGCTCCGGCTTGGGTGGGCCTCAAAGGGGAAGGAGTTTCAGAGCTGAGAAGCAACTACCAAGAATAATCTCTCTTGCTTTTTTGCTGAGAGAACTAGGAGCACGGATGGTACTTGCAGGAAGCTGCTCTTGGCTGATCTTAGGGGCTGTGAACTAACATAACAGAAGAGATAGGTATGCAGGGCCCAAGTTCCAGGAGTCATAGGACTTGGCTGGCATGTGACCTCACCTATATACAGCCAGCCACGCTCATATTGGTGGACACCCATCCCAGGGACTTTCCTCCTCTTGTAACAGAACAGCATCAAGAATCCCTTGGAGCATGTCAACAGCAGCCTGCACCCAGAGTGGTCACCACTAATAATCCTCTGACATGTCCATGAGACAGTCAATCAACTGGAGGCAGACCAGGTAATGGAGTGGACAAGAACACCCAGGACATCTGTGAGTACATCATCTCCTAATAGTTTCATAGTTTCTAGGGTCAGAAGGGACCTGAGC
>NW_017728992.1:201252825-201255885 GCF_001723915.1 Gavialis gangeticus
TCCCTCCTGTACAGCCTATAGCCCTCAGCATTCACCGCCCAATCATTGGGCGCTCAGTGACACAGCTGGGACTAGCCCCAGTGCCATGCCACAGCCAAGATACTGAATGCACAGTCTAAGGCAGCCATGATACCAACCAAGTCTCAGGCACTCTGGGAGTAACTTGTGCCCAATATGAGGAGCTGTGGCAGATTCTGGCAAAGGATAACTGAAAAGAACCTGCTCCATTACCAGTTCCAGGGTCAACCTTGAAGCCTCTGAGGATGCACAGGGATTTGACTGAGAGAAGCAGGAGAATCCTACAATCCTGCCTCCCCAATGCTCCTCAGCAAGACCAAGAAGTAGGCACAGAAGGATCATGATGACTTCAAGGAGTCCCTCGTGTTTGGAAGCACTTGTCAAGAGGGCTTACCAACAACCTGCCCATCACCCCCAATGACACTGGTGTCAACCAAGCCATCTCATCCCAGCTGACTGACCCCTCAACTTCATGCTAGACCAGCTCATCAGTACCCCATCCTACTATTCCCTTGTCTTCATAGCCAACTCCCTCCTCCACATGCCTCCCAACCGACCCCGCAGCCACTATCAACATGCAACCTCAAACAGCTGCCCACAACAAGCCAGACATCTTCCTCTCTTAGGCTAAGGCTTTGGGAGAGACAAACACTACAGATGGCCACTCAACCACCTGGTAAGTCTCAGCAATCCACCAGTGACAGTCCTGGTGTCTTTCCACCCCAGTACCAGAGAGGCCACTAGCATCAGTGCAATGCTCTGGTCCAGTGTTGGAGCCTGGCATGCCTGTATGCAGCTGTTACCATGGGGATTAACACCTCCCCCCAGCCATTACAGTAATGAGTTGTGCTCAAAGCAGAAACAATTAAACAGTGTTTGGGTGTGCGAAACAAGGAACTCTGCCAAGTTCTGCTTCCTTTTCCAGAGTATTTGCAAACTTAAGTGACAGTGGTAAAGTAATTAATTAATGGGCAGCTTAGCACTTTGCTGTACCACTCTGCATAAGAGTTAACACCACTCTCAGGCAGGGGAAAAGATGCAACTCCTCCCCCCATCCCATTCCTCACCCTCCTTCAGCTCTTGTCTAGAGAGAGCTAACACAGGCACCGCCCCACCGTCTTTCCACCGCTGTCAATTGCCATCTACTGGGTTAAGTAGCCCCCCACTGATGAAGGTTTGTGTAAGAGTTTTCATTGATTTATTATACCAGACCAATAGATGCAAATGCAGTGTTGTTTCTCAAGAACAAGTTCTTCCCTACTTACAAGCTGCATATCATTTTTATGTAAACAGGAATTCAAAACTTCTCTTAAAGCAACTGACATGGGATAGTAGAAAAAAATTAAAAAAATAAAAGTAGGTGCATACTTGAAGTCTGAGACTAATGTAACGCATGTCCTAGATGCCAACACGTGCTGATGAAACTTCACTTCTACTATCACACGCTTCCTAGATAAAACTAGCACAGGTACAGTAAGACAAGTTAAAATCACTTTGCTACACAGCCAACACAAGCCTGAGCTTTGTATATCCTGTATTTTAATATTCACGAACCTGTTTATAAGCTCCCAGCCAAATTCAGATATTGTACTTAGCGCTGCAAATTCTAAGTCATTACATAGGTCTTAAGTCTGCATTTGTATTTCTCATCAGTTCTTTAATCAACCTAGGTAGTATGAACACAATGGCTATACCCAAGAGCCAAGAAACAAAATGAAATTTGAAAATTTCTCTCCTCTTTGAAGTGTTCACACTACAGTGAGCCTATGCATATTAGCTTCAGCATTCGATTTATTTGAAGCAGAGAAAACCACAAGGAACAGACAATGAAAGGAAGGTTATAGACCAGAAGAAAAGATTGCAAAAATGTTGACAAAAATTATTTAAGAGGTGAGGGAGGGAAGCCAGGCTAGAAAAAGGGTAGGCAAAAGGAGAGACAGAAAAAGGAAGTACACAACTGCAAACTCTGCAACAATCTCTAAAACCCTGCCTCCATTACTGCTATCACCTTATGCCCATAATGGCCATCTTCCATCTTCTCTACTTCGAGCTCCCCCTGCTGTATGTATCACCAATTGTTCAAGGTACTACCTAGTTATGAAGCACAGCTGTTTGTACAGAAAAATTTAACAACTCATTAGAAGTCAATTGTGACCCAGAGAATACCCTGATCTTCCCTTTGTTCTCCCTTCTCTCTCTCTCTCAAAATAAAACAAAAAAAACAAACCACAAAAAAGTTAACATCTCTTTTCTGTAGCTCAAACCACTATTGACATCTGTCCAGTGATTTCCTCTTCTCTTCTGGTATCACATTCTTTAATTTCCATGTTCTCTCTCATTCTGGAACCTTGCATCTTTGCTCTTGTCGTATCCCGTTTCACTCATGCTGCTTACCTAGCTTCCCATGCCAACCCACCCCCAAAACTTCCTGTGTGTTATGTCACATTTAATATTTCTTTCAAATACAGTTAATTTGGTCTTCATTCAACTGCCTCTTCAAACACAGTGTCACCAGTTTCATAACGCTAACAGGAAGTTTTATAATGAACAAAAAAAATCATTGAAATCTTCTAACCCTTCTGACCTTTGTGTGATCCTCCATGAATAATTTTCTAACCTCTGGGTTATGGAAAGATTGTACCTCCATCTGGACACAGATTTGTCATTTTCTGTTGTCCCAGGCCAGAATACATAATGATGTTCCAAGTCAACCTAGGAATAAAGCTGGGAATTGCATGAAGCTAATCCCATCCATGACTTTGAGAAAATGTAGGACGGGATCAAAAATTGACTTGTATCTGATATTAAAATGTAAGACAGTTGTAGGAGTAAAGAAAGGTAGGAAAACATTGCAATACATCAAGTTGCCCTGTGGATTTCAATTGCTGACATTCAGCAAGTTAGAAGCACGATTTCATACACCGTATTTCACTAAATGGTATATTTGAACAGACTTTCCCAGCTAAATTCCCCATATTTAAACGTTCTCTTCATTATTTGCTATTTCCATCTCTGCCTTGGCCTTCCTAATAGCCCTCCTAC
>NW_017728992.1:201256080-201263581 GCF_001723915.1 Gavialis gangeticus
CCATCCCTCATGGACTCCCATCTCCTCTACCTTCTGGGCCCCAGTGCCTCCCCCACTATCTCCTTTTATGGAAAGCATTACAAAAAAAATGGCTGGAGAAAATGTCCCACCTAGTAGACTTCCAAACAGTTCAGAAACTAATACTGAAAGCTTTGCTTGCAACTTCATCTACAGTGGGCAATATAATAGTGTGTTTTAAAATGCACAGGTTGCGACTAAGGGGAAACGTAACGACTCGCAGCTCTTGGATAGCACTAGTTTCTAAAAGAAAACACAAAGCTTCTAAACACTTCCAGACCATCTCAGCACAGCATGCTAAAGCCAATTAGATTTTAAAGTGAAGCAAAAAGGAGCCACAAGCTTGATTTCTAAAGACTTGAGACAAGAAATGTTATTGGTCAGCAACCTTTTTAGGCTGGGCAGCATCATGATGCAGTTCAGAGAGGCAAACACTAGGACCCAGTCACTGCCAGCACTTCCCATGGCAGCATGGGAAAGCAACAGCTGGTAGTATCGACTTCTTCAGAACTCAGCGGTCATCTCTCTCAAATGAATCAGTAGTACGATTTGAAGACAGTAAATTTTGACTAAGCTCTGCTCCCCACCGTTACATTACGCCAGCTTCTAAAACAGATCCATCTCCATAAAAGTGAAAGCAGATTTAAAAATTGCATTAATTAATAATATAGAACATTTTGATACTTGTATCCAATAACAGACCAAAGTAAACTGGAATAGATTTAGAACACAAATATGAATATCCAGTAAATCCTTCCACTGTACTTCTATGAAAGGTTCCAACTCTTAGTTTATTCTGCCTCAATGTTAGTTGAGGTTACAAAGTGTTACTTACATACCTCTATGTCCCCCATTCCCTCCCCACATCCCCATGCAACCTACATGCACCCCCATGGAAGTATAACTGCCTTACTATCCTACCCAGAACTCTTATCTTCTACAAATCTACATCCTATATTTCCACGGCAATGGCACATGACCAATTGTCTCCCCACAGTAACAGAATAAGACAACTTGGCACTTCTATCACAACAGTAGAAACTCCCATTTTCTTATTGCACTGCACCAAATAATCTCCAATGGTTTGAAATTTGCTATAACTAATATTTCATGAACTCTAAACTTCCACCATAATTGAAAACCACATTTCCATTAGCTGAACCAACATATCCAACCAATTTATTGTTGAGAAAGATTAATGGGTTTCAGGTTATTCTCCCCATCTCATTTAAAGAAGCAGGTTAATAACTGTACTATAAAGGATGTTCTTCTCTGTCCTAGGGTGGGCAAATCCCTGAATATGCTAGCTAGTCCAAGGAGTTCTCCATACTGAGAATATGTGGTATATATAAAGGATGTTGCAGGGGGGAAGGGGATGGGAGAGTCTAGAGGACGATTATTTGAATCTACAGTCACATGTTTTGGCTTGTATAACATTGAGTGCTTTTCTGTACCCAATAAAACTGGTCCTTGCAAATCTGTAAACACCAAAGCATCTAGTATGCCTAGGTGACAACTGTGTTTAGCTACTCTGCCAGAAGAAATGACCACTTGTGAAAAGTTCAAAAAAAACTTTTGAACTTTTAGTGTGCTAAACTATCAGGAAAACCTGCAAGTGCCAAGATCCCACATCCAGTATTTAGGGAATATACTTTCTCCTCAGAATACCAACAGAGCTTGACAAAGCAGAAGAAACACAGTAGTGGCCAACTCTAGAATTTGGATGAAGTACAAAGTTTTTTGGGTTTAGTTTCATATTATCTGTAGTACATGCCCAGTTTCAGAGAAAGCGCTCAATTCCTCTAGTGGTGAGTGGACAGGGGGACAATTTTTCAGGACAGAAACCTGACAGAGGTATGGGGAAGATGATAGGAAGGGCTACCCAGAGATTAGAATGCTATTATTTTCTATGACTTGCTCCATTCAGTGAAAGGATAGGAGACCGCTCCATGAATTTAAATACCTTAACACTGTGCGTAATGCTTGACAACCAGACAATCTCAAGCATGCCTATATCTATTATGCATTCTCTATTCAGTTAACAAATTTAAATAAGCCACAGTGTTTCTTTTTACTTTTATGATGCAATTTAAATTTATACATTTATATAGGATTTCTATCTCCAACTTCCTTGAAACCCCTTTTGGCAGATGGAACGGCTAGAGATGAATGCTAGGGTGGGCCTCCTGAGTAAATCTTCAACTTTAAGATGAAGCTTAATAACCTGTCACTTGAGCTTATACACCTTTCCTCCCACTTCTCTACCAGACTGATTAAATGTATTTACTAATTTATACACATTACAAAATTTCCTCATAAAAGACTAATTAGGGTACAGCAAGTTTCTTGTGGAGATTAGATAAAGTGCTACAAAACAGAATTAGCACAAGTTTCCCTGTTCAAGAATCCATGTGCAGAACAGTATACTTGAAATACTGTAACTGAATACAAACCATTAAAACAACATTGTGTGTTAACAAAGATGAGCAGATTTGCAATAAAATATAAGAAATTCTGACACAATAAATGAACAAACCTGGTCACTCCCCTAGAGAAAAATTTCACTAAAAGCACATTAGCATTTTATCACCTCACATTTAATTTAAAATACATACTTTTATAAGTTCTTTTGTATTGCACACTACCAAATTCCAGAAAAGGAAATTCTCTCTTTATTTAAAAAGAGTTTCTCCTAAATGAACCACAAGGCTTAACGGAGCAAAAAGTTTTGTCTTAATGGGCGTTATTGATAAACGATGGAATGACCGAAGTCATTAAGGTATGCCAGAGACAGGACTCATTAATACCTGCCCTGCGAGGTGGTGGTTAGAACGCTCTTGGGAAGCTTTATTAACCTCCATAAGCAAACCTGCAGGAAACAAGCCAATGTTTATTTCTGCTAGCAAAACTTCAGCTGCTTCTCTCATATACCTGCTGTAGGACAGATCAGTTCACAAAATGCATGACATGTCATAAACTAGAACAGACTGAAATCTTTTGATTGAATATTTTATTTGCTAAAAAGTGCACATACAAAGCTACTAAAAATATCTGTGAATTCATGAATTCATATAATACTTTCAGTCAACAAATTTAAAAAAGTAAAAAAAAGTCACATTTCACTAGAAATAATGGTCACAAGCTGGCAGAGGGTAGATTCAGACTAGACATCAGGAGGCGCAACTTCACTGTCAGGGCAGCTAGGATCTGGAACCAACTTCCAAGTGAAGTGGTGCTGGTTCCTACCCCGGGGGTCTTTAAGACAAAGCTTGACAAACACCTTGCTGGGGTCGTTTGACCCCAGTAGTTTTTCCTGCCATGGCAGGGGGTCAGACTTGATGATCTGCTCAGGTCCCTTCTGACCCTAACAACTATGAAACTATTAAGCTACTGTAATACTTGACTACACAAAGGAAGAGTAAAACCAGTTTTGTGAGCATTATGCTCAAAAGATTCCAGAGAATTTCACAGAGGAACTATTCTGATTGCAGAGGACGATATAGATCAAATAGCACATTCAATGCATATTTCTGGGTATCTGGAAAAGGATATTGAGTGTATGACACTAAGCATTTAAACACTACTAATGGGACATTTCAACTACTCAGCTATAAACTAGTCAAATGTTTGACCAGAATAAGGTACAGAAAAGTAACATCTAAAATATTTCCAGTGAACACATCTTGGAAAAAACAACCCTGAAGCTCACATAAATGAGGCCATTCTGGGTTTAGCTTTAAGTAATACATAAGAGTTGATAAGATGGAAGCCCCATACCACAGTATAATTAAAAACAGGGGCCACGTTGTATTAAGCAATTTATTAAGTATGCTACTCGGCAAGACTGTTCCAGTACAGATTTAAAAAAGGACACCAACAGTCTTTTTAGGTTTTGCAATAGGTTTTGCAAACCTGGGAACAGCCATGGGGACAATGCCCTTTTATACCATCAAGCTTGCCCAGTGGCGGGGGGTGTCCCAAAGAACGATGAGGTCCAAGAGGTTTTCCATCTCCAAACAGGCAGCTAGAGAGATTAAGTGGAACTACATACTGTACAAGACATGGAGACATAACCCCTCCACTCTGCAGTACCATGCTCAGAAGCCACTCCAGCCCACTGGGCAACATGGACTTTTAATGAGAACCTTCATAACCTACCAACCACTCTGAAACCCAAAATCATGACAAATATAATCTAAACCCAAACCTGGATCTCCAGTTTGCAAGACAGAAAATGAAAACTTTCCTACAACTGATTGACAATTTTGCCTCACGGAGTCTTGCCCCCTTCCAGACTTCAGAAAAATATGGAGATCAGGCTACCCCCTCACATCAGAAGAGGTCCAGCTCACTCCATTCAGATGGGGAATGGCAGGACTGTAAAAGAGCCCTGTAGCAGGGCACTAAGGTGCCTGCTACTGGAGGCAGTGTTACGAGCTCAGCTGCCAATCACCAGGGCAGCACAGGTGCGGGGTTGCCGTGACAACCGGTCTGGTCAGCTGACCGGAAGGAGGTAGGGCCTGGCCTTTATAAACAACATAGGCCGAGGCCAGAGCTCAGTCCCCCTCTGGCCGCCAAGGAAGATGGAGCTCAAGAAAACCCTGTTGGGGAGATACATGGAAGCAAGCCAGGTTGGCTAGGAATTTACGTTATAGCCCAGGGGTTTTGTGCTTATGGTTTTAGTCGTTGTGGCGTGAGAAGCACAGTGTTACACCGGAGGTTTGGGCGAGGCTGTAGGGGTGGAGGAGGCCTCAACAGGAGCCCCCCCAGTAAGGTGGGGGTGCTCCGAGCACCAGGGAGGGCACTGTAGTAGGCGCGAGAAGCACAGGTAGGAGCCTGGTGCGGGCTGTGCGGGCACAGGCCCAGTGGGCAACGGTGCGAGAAGCACGGAGAGGCACGAGTGCAGGAAGCACTGTGCGAGAAGCATGGGGAGGCGTGAGAAGCGCGAGTGCGAGAAGCACGGGTAAGGGCCCCGGTGCGGGCGCGGGCGCGAGAAGCACAGGCAGGTGGGGCGTGAGAAGCACGGAGAGGCGCGAGTGCGAGAAGCATGGTGCGAGAAGCACAGGGAGGCATGAGAAGCGCGAGTGCAAGAAGCACGGGTAAGGGCCCCGGTGCAGGCGCGAGAAGCACAAGCAGGTGGGGCGCAAGAAGCACGAGCAAGTAGAGCGCGAGCTAGGAGGCGCAAGAAGCGCGAGTAAGAGCGGGGGCGAAAAGCGTGGGTAAGGGCCCCGGTGTGGGCATGGGCGCGAGAAGCACTGGCATCAGAGGCACCATGCCAGGGAGGGAGAAAGGCAGCCTCCCTCTTATGAACTAAAGATCAAAGACGTGGCGGGCGAGTGATAGAGGGTGCAGGAAACCTGAGCTGGCACGGTCAGCAGGGGCGCAGGGGAGGACACGGCACCCCAGGCCCCCGCCCTGCCACAAGCCCATAATGGGTATTTGCCATCAACAAGCATGAACAGTCCCTTCTTTCCTCATCTGGTGAGAGAGCCGGAGAGCTCAAGGCCACACTGCCCAACGATATGTAAAGGAGCTGGGCCCAACTTAACTCACCCCAGAAAACGAGAGAGTGGGACAAAGTTACCACCTTCCCCCTCACAGATGCTACAGGGGACTGGGGGTGAGGAGGCTGACTAGGCACATAGCACTTTCTCTTGACAATATTTATCAAGACTTAACCATAGTTGAATAATTATTTTCAGGAATCAAAACTAAAAAAAACATTGCAATGTGAAACGGTGATTAAGAGGGATTTCAAGAGAGAGATAAAAAAGAACCCTCCTTATGTTCTTAAGAAAATTCAAATCCTTAGAGACTACTTAATCGCATCATAACAGTCATAGGAATAATATGCCCAAGCAAAACACGGGGCTAGAAAACAAAGTAAATATCACTGTCACCATAGACGACTGGTGCCGCCTTAGTCGGGGGGCACATGCCCCTCCCCTGCCCATGACCAGTCAGTGACCAGAGGGGGGCATGCAGCCACTTGTGGGAGCGCCATGGTGCTCAACTCCCCAGCCAGCGCTTGCAGGGGGGACCAGCACTCCCGCCTGCCCCCTGCCACCCATCACTTAAGCAGCAAGCACAGCCAGTCAGGGGGTACACTGGCTCTCTCGGGGGGTGTACATGCACCCCTGGGTACCCCCTACGTGTTGCCACTGATTGTCACTGTTCATTTTGATTATAAAACTGAAAACAAGATAAAAATAAAGGCAACAACCCAAATACCCCATTTAAATTGTTGGAGTGAAATATCCCATAATGAATTAACGCAATACAAATATCCTAATATATTTCTGCAAGCTACATTCCAAGACTATATTTTAAAGTTTAAAAATAAATCTTTTTCTACAAAGAAATAAGCCACTGACTATAAGCGATATAAATACACTTAATTTTTTAAGCAAACAAGATCTACTTGTCAACTAAATGACATTCCATTTAAAACAGAATGAGCAGCAAAGTAATTAAAAACAGAAAATAGCACTCTTATCCACAAGACAGAGAAAATATTTATGGTAGTCACTTGTATAATTAGAGTGCATACCTAAAATGATACTCAAAATGAACAGCTCTAACATTCGTCATGTATTGAATAGTCAATTAAGAACTGTTTCATTTACTCTGCAAGAATATTTTCCTTATTTAATGAAAAATTTTTAATGATGCTTTTCTGCTCACCTAAATAATCCTGCTACCTTGATCCCAATAACAAGTAATCGTTTCATAAAAGATCCAAAGGAGCAACTATTGTCAAGCACATGGAAAAATGGGGGTTCTCTCACCCCTTAACATGCAACAGCTTGTAGGAAGAGTATGCAATTGTTATAATGTTGACACAACAGCATGCACTATTTTGAATCAATCGGACAAGTTCACATCTATCTATTTAGATTCTTAACTGACCTCATCACAGGTACTCTCGAGCACTTTTCAAATATTAAAAGCTACCTATTCTTCCCAGATGAGCAGATAGTTAAATAGTTCAAAGGGATTTCTTCCTTTTGGTGGTGGTGGTGTTTTTTTCCTTTAGTCTTGCTCCTGCTGGTTTTGGAAGCATGTGCAAGCAGTAGTACATGTGTGGTTTCACAGACTCAAAGAAGTAGGGTCGGAAGAGACCTTACAGATCTTCAAGTCCGACCCCCCGCCAGGGCAGGAGAAAAAAAACTGGGCTCAAATGACTCTAGCCAGGTAGGCATCTAGCCTCCTCTTAAAGACCCCCAGGGTAGGAGCCAGCACCACTTCCCTTGGAAGTTGGTTCCAGATCCTAGCGCCCTAACTGTCAAGTAGTTCTTACGGATGTCTAATCTAAACCTCCTCTCCAACAACTTGTGGCCGTTATTCCTTGTTATGTCAGGGGGCGCTAGGGGAAACAAGGTCTCTCCCAAACCCTTCTGGTCCCCCCTAGTGAGTTTATAGACAGTCACCAGGTCCCCCCTCAGCCTTCTCTTGTGGAGGCTGAACAGGTTCAGGTCCCGTA
>NW_017728992.1:201268581-201288705 GCF_001723915.1 Gavialis gangeticus
CCATCTTATAAGTGTGCTGCTGGTTACTACTGCCCACATGCAGCACCCTGCACTTGTCAGTGTTGAAGCACATCCTGTTTTTGCTACCCCACCCCTGTAACCTATCCAAGTCTTGCTGCAGTCTTTCCCTCCCTACTAGTGTGCTCACCTCACCCCAAATTTTGATATCATTAGCGAATTTAAACAGGGTGCTTTTCACCTCATCATCCAAATCGCTGATAAAGAGATTGAACAGCGCAGGCCCAAGGACCGAGCCCTGGGGGACTCCGCTGCCCACTTCTCCCCAGGTTGAATATGACCCGTCTACCACCACCCTCTGAGTGTGACCCTTCAGCCAATCTGCAATCCATCCGACTGTGTAGGCATCAATGTCACAGTCACCCAATTTCTTAATGAGGATGGGGTGGGAGACTAACAACATTTTGGGAATGCTCCTACAAAAGAGATTAAGTTTTCATTTTGATTAAACCAAAAGAAATGGCAAGTTTATGCTCAATTCTTTCATATTTATCAGAAAGTAAGGTTTGTAGTTCAACTCCTATATATCATGTTTTGTTTTTTAATGCAAACAAAGATAACTGATAACAGGGGGATTAAGGAAAGGCACCTAGGGATGATCTAATCTCATTCAAATATTGCATAAGCGAAGGGCAATACAATTTACTTAAAAAAAACAAAAAAAAAACAACAGTTTCTTAACTAAAATGAAAGGCTTTGTTACGGGACATATGGAAAAGGTAGGCTGACAGCCAGTGCATAATAAATGCTATGTACAAAGTGGTGCCATGAGACATTACTAACAATACTGGACTAGGTGTCAAGAGATTCAGCTCAAGTCTTCATTCCATCACTCAGCACTTCCAAGACCTTGCAACTCAATTTTCCCTGCCTATAAAACAGGTAATAATATTTAGCCTTCTTTGCAGATCACTGTTATTTATGGCTGAGCAGTAGTATAAAAAGGTCATATAACAAGAGCTAGATATTGGCATTATTACAGAGGTGCTGTCAACTTCCACAAGTCTCATAACATTTAGCGTTTTTCTCGAGCAGTTTTGTGAGATCAAGATATTTCACTGGAATGTAGCTCTTGTGCATGAAAAAGAAGCCTGAGAACATGTACCTTGTGTATTCTAAGGACACAAAAAATGAAAAGAAAATGAGGTCAAAATACTTCTTAAAATATCATGATTTTAGTACAGTCTTGTGATTTTTGAACACTTGAGTCTGGCAGCAATGGATATTAGAATCCTATTTTTGTTGGTATATTACATTTGCCACTTGCCCACTCTCAGCTCTTTTTATCAGTTTCTCCCGAGAGAAATGTCGTAACATTAAAACAAGTCAAATTTTCACATGTCACATTCAAACTTAGGTAAGCTCACTTCAGCCAACCCTAATGTTAACTGTGCACAACGTACACAAGAAGTTTTTCATCTCTACAACTAAAATTCATTTGCCCAATACGTGGTGCCAGAGCACACAAAATACCAGCAGACTCTCCCTATGCCTGAAGAAGGGTGTTTGTGTCCAAAAGCTTGCAAAGAACAATTGTTGCAACTATTTAGTTGGTCTAATAAAGGATATCACAGTTGCCCAAACAACCCTGTCTGTCTGAAAAGGAGGGAATTTCTAAGTAGATATCCTTACTCTTTTCAATCTTTGTCTCTTTGGCTGCTGGTAAGTGTAATCCAGTAAAGATGCAACAACAGCAGGCACAGCACAAGATGGCATTATTTAAAGTAGAAACTAAAACACCTGTTAAAAGAAAAAGCAATAGAGATTTCTATTTCCCAAGCTTCCTAACTGTGCCCAGAACTTTAAAAGTCTGACACGGATGGTCAATGACAAGAGTCCCCCATCACCTTTTCCTACATTTCTCGCAACCACTTCTCCACCACAGGAAAACGGTTTCTCAAGATATACCTCCTTTGGCATCAACTAATGAAGTATTTCAAGCACAGATGTCTAGAGTTAATATTCACATCAGACACACCTGCTCAAAAAAGGAAGATTTTGAAATTACTTTCTATTAAAGACAATATAACTTGAAAACAGGATGCTGTTCTGATGGTCAACAATCCCATAACAGTTTGTATTGTTGCCCCCCCTTCCTGTTACTGTCCATTTTTTCCTCCCAGCTGAAGCTTCCAAATATATATCATCAATATCAAACTTGCACCATCAATAAAACAAGTCTATGCTCAAAGGCCATCACTGATGAAGGGCTGATAGCAATTCCATAATGCCTTAAAACACTTATTCTGCCCATGGGAAAGCTACAAGCAGATCAGACCCATTAGAGCAGATTATTTCCTGCCTTTTCAGGGTAAACACTTTATTAAAATAAATATTTCTTATTCTGGGGCAAAAAAAATAAACTACAGTACTATAATCTGCCTTAAGGGAAGTACAGTATACTTGTTTAGGTGCAAAGCATTGGAATTTAAAAAGTCTATGCACATACCTGGAACAGGTTGTAGCCGTATTGGTCGAGAGGAAAAAGCAAGCTAGGCTCATGGGGGAGGTGATAGCTTTTCTTAGACCAACAAGGTTTTTGCAAAAACAAAAACAAACAAACAAATTTATTGCAAGCTTTGGGGCACAAACACCCTTCATCAGACATTGGAGAAAAGATTGTAAAAGTTCTGCAAAAATTTTGGTGGTCTAATAAAAGGTATCATCACCTCTACCATGAGCCCAGATTGCTCATACCTGGACCAGGCCCTACCAAACTCTATGTAAACAATGCTTATTATTTGTAAGAAGAGCCTGGGTGAGGCTTTTCACACCTCATTAAGACTCTTTACCTTGTCTATTAGAAACATAAAGTAGGGGTGTGTGAAGCGGGCTGTATTCATTTTGAATTTGGCCTGATTCAGGGGACAGTATTTGATTAACTGATTCTGGTCCACTTCTGGGCATGCCACTGAGCACGCTGGGGACCCCCCCGCACTCCCAAGTGACACTCCATCTGCCCCACCATCTCGGCATTCACGAGCCATCTGGTACCTTGAGGTATGTAGAAAAGAACACATAAAGCTGTGTTTATGTCTGAATAGTCAAATCTCTCCAAATCACATCAGAGGCTTCTGATTCAATCTGGAGAGATTAATGGATCTCATGATTCTATTCGCATTCAGAGATTCAGCCGCCAAATCTCCTCTGAATCGAAGCAGCGAGCGAAGCTTTGCACAGCCAGAGCATGAAGCCCTGTGGGAAATACCTTGAAATTCACAGGACCCAATTAGTTATAAGCTGATTAAGCAGCTTTGAAAGAAATAGCTCCTGGTCCTGCCATGAATTAGGCAGTTAGATTGCATACAGTTGTGCCACAAAGTAAACAGTGGTTTCAAAAAGCTCTTACCACTTAAGAAGTTTATGTGCTTTACTAATTGCAGATAATTGGAAATGATTACAGACTGGATATGGCAATATACTGCATGTTGTTGTTCCTCCTTCGAATTCAAAGATAACCATGATATCACTAGTCGGTTTGATTTCTGTGAACATGTGAATGGCTGATCTGGCCAATATACTATGCAGTTAAGCAAACTGTGTACAATCTTCTCCAGGATGAAACAGAAACCCTATACCTTTATTTAGGTCCCCCGAATTGATGGAAATTGATCATTCAAAACACCTAGGTTCGTGATATTAAAACTGTATTGTCTCAATACATCTAGGTCCCAGAAAAACTTGTTAAAGCAGCAACAATATGACTATTTGACCAGTGTACATGGGGTAGGGAGAGAGGGCTCACTGCCTCCTTTTAAGGAAGAAAATGACTAAGTTTTTTATTTTTCCCAAAAATCAAAAAGAAGTATCCATGTAGCAGTGCTTACTCTCCCAGTTGGTGGAAGTTATGACCACCAGAAAGTGTGTTAAAAAAAACCAAAAAAAAAAACCACAATAGCTAGACAAAGAATCTGCTACAAATGGTTCACTGGAACATAAAAATATAAGTAGTGACATCCCAGGTCAGATCAATGGTCCATCTAAACTAGTATCCTGTTTCCAACAGTGGCAGGAGTAGATGCTTTAGATGGAGAACAGGGTATATCTAGAGCAGGGGTGGGCAAAATGTGGCCCACCAGGCCATTCTATCCAGCCCAGGGGGCCCCTAAAAAATTTAGAAAATAAATAGTTATCTGCCCCGGCTGCCTGTAATGTGGCCCTCAATGGCTTGCCAAAACTCAGTAAGCAGCCCACCGCCTGAAATAACTGCCTGCCCTGACCTAGAGTGATCTAACCTGTCAGACCATCTCATCCCTGGCATCCATAATCATTGGTTTAGAAATGCCAGATGATCCATCCAAGGAAGGCACAATGAAACTTATACGCCCAATAAAGACCATTGCCCGAACAACCACTATTTAGAAAATCTGACAGGAAGGAGAATTTGGTACAGATTTCCTTCATTTGCTGGAAATTTCCTGGGCATCAGGATCAAGACTCTGCAACCTGGATCAAGACCTGCAACCTGATAGCCAACAATTCTGATCAGAACACCATCCTTCAAGGAGAAAAGATTGGTCTTGGTGATTAGCTCTTGCTTCTTCCATAAACTAACCAACTTTGTATCAGAAAAATTCTTGAAAGGAATCGCCACTGGCACCAGAAATGCTGAATTTCTGATCAACAATATTAATATTGCATGTGTGCCTGGCAAATATACCCAGATTTCTTTACAATGCTTGAGGAAATGATCAACAAGATCACTGCCTCAGAAAGAACAGGACATATAATTTATGAGTCCAGTATATCAGATTCCAGAAAAGTTTTGTTGGGGTTTATTTTTAACTATTATATGAACTATGTTATTTTTCACATCAAATCAGTTTCTCATGCAGAGAATTCCTGACCTGTCTCCAGGTCACTCCAATGTGTCTACGAGATAGCACTGTAACATAGCAATCAAACTTCTCACAAAGCTCCCTGGATGTCCTTGTAAGAAAGAGGAATTTCTTCTGAAACTTGAAGAACTGATTCTCATGAGCTCTTTGGGAATTTTATAGTTGGCTTCCTGAACTAGATGCATAAAACCTTTAGGTACAGCCACCATGAAGAAGTCCAAATATTGCAATGTATCTAACAACAGAAAAATATGGGTATTTAACTCTCTAGTTGCTAGCTCACAGAAAAAAAAAAAATACTGAAGTGTGCTATAGATGCTAGCTTAGAAACTTCTGGTAAAGTTCCTCAAAAGCACATAAATCATTTAGGAGATTAAGTCTCATTTGCATTTTCAAAAGTGAACAATGGACTTCAAACCCCACATCTTGTTGAAAGGAGATGGATCCCAAAGGCTTGGGTCACTTTTGAAAACAGAATGCTAGTTCCTGTTAGTCACTTCTGTGCTTCTGAGAATACAATTCTTAGTCCTTTAAGCGAAACAATGTTTAGCTACACTGAGAAACCCATATTCTGGTTTTCAATGCAGAAGTCCATGGTTCAAAGTCCATATACATGCTCTCTAAACACACGGCCAAGGCTTATCTAAGAATGCCTACTGTTTCTATAAGGAGGCACCGCTACTACATCATGAAGCTCCACCTTTGTAAGCAGCTAACTGAGGCAGTGAAAGAGAACACTATTATCTACATGAGGGGCAATCCTGATTAAAACCCCAAGAGAAGGAGCAACTCAATTCAGACAGGAAAGGGAAACAGTTCTTGCGGGGAGGGACAAACCTGCAAATACTAAAACATTTGTCATAAGTGAAAATTTGAATATTTTTATGAATACTATGCATAAATTAGTTTCCTGCTTATTGTACTGCTACCTGCCTAGATGCAAAGAGGCTGCTTCTATACCAGGCAGAAAAGGTTAACCAAACCAGCAACATAAGGTGCATCCCTGCTCCAATCCTGGTAGCATGGCTGTTCTTCTGAGGCTGAGAAATGATGGGTCAACAAGACAATGATCTGTTTTGGAGTCTAAATCACATAAAGAGTTTGAGAGCCATAACAGACTGTCCAGGGCATATCTATGGGAAGAAGGTGGCAAGCTGGGTAGATTCAGATAGACAAAGCAAGTAGGTTACAAACAAAGATGGTGTCTACAACTCAGCAAAAGGAAATTAATCGAACCCCCAGTACGGAGAGAAGCTGAGGTTTGGTAAGAGCACACATATCATACCTTCACCTGTGTGCTTTGACCTTTGGGTGAAAAACAATTATAACCATGTTGTGTCTTGAAGTTATTTTTAGTCACTTAAATCAGTTGATGTCAGAGGCTCCCAAGGGGTCCTAGATGAACCTACAGAAATAGGTCCAACTGATACACAGAGCTGTAACCCAGGTGCTAGTCTGGGTAGGTGAACTGAAGGACTCTTCCCAGAAAAAGAACTGCCTGAGGCTCCAATACCTTTGGAATCTCAGGAAGCATCTCCCACAAGAAACAGCTCGGCAGCTAGTCAGTAAGCATGACATCCTTCCTTCCCCCTCAAAAATATTTTGGGCATACATAGGAGTCAGATTTCAGGAAATCATTTCCACCCTTTTTAAAAAGTTTACAAAGTAATTACAAAAGGAGATAATAGGGATGTAGTAAAAGCATCACATTTTATATATATAATTAAGGTTAGAATACTGCTGTTAACTATGTTTTTGTTCCAGGATATGAAACCTTGCCAAAAAGCCCTTTTTACTTGTAAACCTGTAAAACAGATCCTAAGCCTTTACAGTTATGCCCACCTATTTTCTGAATGACCTGAATGATTTCTGTTCACTCTGAATTTAAGTCATGGCCTCCTCTCCCATTTTTCCTCCACATTGGAGAAGTCTTTTCTCTCTTGTACTTGCCCATTTATCCAGGACACGGTCCTACTTTCTCACTTGAAATGTTACTTTAGCTTTTACTCCTAGCCATAGACAGCCTATTTTGTGACACGGTACAAAGGATTCTTTCTAAATCAGAACTCACTGCATTTTACTGTAGACTCTCAAATAGCTACTTCCCACTTGAAATGTACATCCTGTCTCTCATTCTACATACTGTTAATTGAAATTAGAACTATTTGAACGTGACTCTACCTACTTGTCATACAGTTTAAGGCCACTTAGGGACCATTTCATTATCTAGAGGAGTGGTCTCCAACCTTTTTAAGTAGCAGATCACCTTTGGCATTTAAAATAAGTCCAAGATCTACCATGCGTCGCCACCCTGCTCCCCACCCCCCCGCTGGTAAGTCTGTGGGGCGAGAAGGGGGGGCAGATCGAGGCAAAGGAAGAAAAAAATATTTGGGGGAGCACCTCCCCAGAAAGAAAGTCCCACCCAGCCGGGGCCCCACTTAACCTATCCCTGCTCCTGCCTCTGCAGCACTCTCTCTCACCGTGGGGGCCTTGATCTAGCCCCCGCCCTTCTCTCCCTTATGGACTGACCTGCTGAGCTGGGGCACAAGCGTCCATGCACGCGTGCACTCAGCCCCCCCCCCGCCCCCCTCACAAGCCTCAGATCAACTCCAAGAGGCTCCAAGATCTACCGGTGGAGTGAGAGCCACTGGCTGGTGACCACTGATCTAGAGATGAATGCTATGAACATTTCATCCAACTAGTTGTGTTGACCCCAATAACTTGTTTGGCTGAAGAGTACTTTCTAGAAACTCATCCAGTCTTACACCAAAAGACATCAAAATCTACCATTTAATTGGTCATTTGTTCCAATAGTTAATCATTGTCATTAGTGGCATTTTGAGCCCTATTGTTAAATTGGAATATGTCTGGGTTCAGTTTCCAGCCAATCATTCTTCTTATCCCTTTCTTCACTTGATTAAAGAGCTCTCCAGTATCCAGTATTCCCTGCTGTGAACAAGCTCACATGCTTCAATCAAGTCACCTCTCAAAGCTTCTTTCTGGTAAGCTAAAACACACTGAGCTCTTAAAAACATTCACTGTACAGCACTGTCTCCAGTCCTCAAACCATTCCTCAACCTCTCCAAACAGATCTAGGATCCAAACTTTTACAAGTATTCCAGCGACAAAAAAATCACTTCCCTACTCCTTTTCACTTTGTTTCCAAGAATCGCAGTAGCCCTTTTTGCCACGCGGATATACCGGGTCCCATGTTCAGTTGCTTGTTCACTATGATTTCTTAAATCCTTTTCACAATCAGTGATTTCCAGGATACACTTCCTCATTCTGCAGGTATACATCTAGGAACACACAATGCAGGGCATAAATGTACATTTGCTTTATTAATGTATTTAAGTCTTCTCAGTTTACTAAACAATCTAGATAATTTTGCATGACTGCTATCATTTACTGTTTCACCAACATTTATGTCACCAAGTTAAACATAAAATCCCTGTAGATACAACTTGCATTGAAAATGTCCAAACTAGTACTAAACAATGCAGAACCCTCCCATTTGATGACACTTCCAATAAATGGCTACTTTTGGAAATCACTTAAATCAGTTCTTAACCTATTTAATATATGCTCTATTCATACAGAATGGTGCTTTTTAAAATTCATACTGTATGGTTCCAATTTTTTAAATGAGACTATTCTGTAGTATTAAAGTCAAACAGCTTAGAAAAAATCTAATTGTAATATATTTATACTTTTTTTTGCCTATCAGACATGCTCATAATTGCAATGAACAAAGTCAAAGATGTTTGACAAAGCATAATGAGATCAGTCTTACACACATCTAAAAAAACGCAAGCAAGTGAAATTTTCAAGTCTTACTCTGTGCATAACGACTGGAGCCCAGGGTAGGAGGCATAGGAATAACAGCAGCCCAAATAAGCCACCATCCAACCATTCTAAAGGCAAAACAGAAGCTAAAAAGCATTTAGAAAATTCATTTTTAAAATAAACATGCAAGTATTTAACTTACCCATGAATAAGTAATTACTGCAGTTTCCCTTTAAGCTGTAAGAACATGAGCTAAAAAACTCTCTAACAGAAAAGAATTACAGCTACTATTTTGTTGGATAATTTTTTCCCCAAATATATAGTTGTATAATAACTGCAGTCTGTAATCTTTTTTGTGCTAAATCTCCATTATAAAGTATTAAACGGTGTTAATGGAAACAGTTGTGACACCAAATGAAAACAGATTAAAGTAACAGATGTGCTGCTAAGGATATGGCTTTTGTTTAAAAGATGAAAATAACTCGATCACCTGTAAATTTAATTTTTAAAAGGAGACAAGATAACACACTCACTCTAGCGGCACTATCAATAAAGGCCATGCCACAGCTACCTCTGACTTTTCCGATTCTTGTAACCATGAATTTTAAAACCTATATTAAAATTTCAGCAGCATGCAAAAGGTGGTGTTGTATCAGTTTGAAATTAAACCAGTGTTCGTATTAATATTTGAATGAGTACAGTATCAGTCATCCAAACATATCTAGGCTCTTAGGAAATGGTAACTGTTTTTACTATGGCCCTCTTTCATTAAGGAGGAATTGGGCCTGCTCACTGCAGGCAGAGCCATAACTAAGAAGTATGGAGCTCACAGGGGTGGCAGCACATGGGGCAGCAGCTGTGGCCAGACCAGCAGGGAGGCAGCTGCTATTTTTGCTGTCTCCCCCTGCATCCACCCCCCACCACAATTCAATCCTCATGGCTGGTGCCCTGATCATACCCCGCACTCCCTTAGCCATGCTACTGACGCCAGGACTTCAGTTAGTACTCAACAGCAATTCTGTTTTAGAGAAACGACACAGTAACACTGTTATTAAGGTTCTAGTTCTACTTGAAGCTCAGGCTCAAACCCTAAAGTTTCACAGTTAGTATTTCCAAAATTGACTTAAACTTCACTTGTGAGCAAGCTTAGTTGGTGTTGCCTTTTTGAGTGCCTGAGAGACATGGAAGGTAAGGATGCTTCTTGGGGAAATTTCAGAACTGTGTGAAAAAGTCAGCATAATTGCATATATTAAACAAGAGTAATACCACTATGCACTTCTATAATGTTTTTTATCAGCAGAAATACAAAACGTTTGACACAGCACTTCTATTATAATTATTGTATAGGTGGGGAAATTGAGGCACACAAAGGGAAAGTAATTTGCCCAGCATCACCCCATAGGCCACTGGCAAAGCAAGGAGGAGACCCCAGGTGTCCAAGTCTGGGTCCAGTTCTCAATCCACCAGTCCGTGGGTGATAAACCCAGGGCCTGTGGGCCATTCCTGGCCCCTGGAAGTGTGGCATGCAGTCCACAGGGCTCCACACAGGTCTGTAAATTTGGCAGAAGGGGAGCACTGATCCCAGCACATGGGAAACAGCTGAGGCCATGCAGAGCCAAGTACAGGCACCCCAGGGCCCAATCCTGGTGCATGGTGCAATCCAGCCCATGGACCACCCCCACGCCATTCATTTCACCAGTGGAGCCAAATGCTTAGCAGCACCACTGCACTAAGCCATTCTCTTTCCCATACAACAAAAGGGAGTCTGTTAAACTACTAGCTAATAAAAGCTACATCTGTTCTGGTAAAAGGATTCCATACTGCTTAAAATGCAGGACTGGCTGGGTGTGAGAGACTATCAATTAAAATTGATAATCTTTGCTGGCATTTTGGACCAAACCACAGACCAGTGGGGGCCAACCAGTTTTGGCAGATGTGCCACAAATTAGTTCTGCACTCTCCTTTAGTGCCATCCAACCCCTGTCCCATGCCTGATTCACTGCTCTACTCGTTGCTCCCAGCTTGATCTGATGCTCTGCTTTCTGCCTGATCTGATGCTCCCCCCCTTACCTGCCACTGTGTTGCCTGCCCCCCCTTCCTGATCTACCATGTGCTACACACAAAGGCTGCCCATGCCACTTTTGTCCACCCCTGCCATAGAAGATCCTCATGTGTGCCCTCCCTATACATTAGACTGTAGCATGAGAAATGCTATACCAATAAGTACGTGCAACTTAATGTGATACACCTCCATGTTTTGGATTTTGCTTCCTATTTTCCTCTTCTGGGCCACACTCAAAGCTTCATCCAGAACTGTGTGATCACCATGCATGTGTATTTTGACATAACGCTCCAGTACCGAGTGAGGTAATTTGTTGGGGGATGTGTGTAGGAAGACGAGATTCAGGGATCACACAGCTAGGATGAAAGTTAATTTGGAATAATGGATGAGGTGGCATGGAGTGATGCCATCTGGTCTTAGGTGCTTGACTGTTACCTCTTCCAAGTGCCAAATCTGTCAACTCCCCCCTCCCCACCATCCCCAATCTGGGACTGCCAAGGTGTAAAACTGCCATGTTTTGTTACATTTACTGAACATCTTACATGATTTGGTGTATTTCCAAGTTCCTACAGAAATCAAGGTTAGTGGTATTTCAAAAAGCCACATGTCAGGATGCTAAACACAGTATCAAAGTTTGGGAGGCCCTAGTTGCGTGGGTTTTTGGGTTGGGTTTTTTTAACATTTGAAATTGGCCTAATATTTCTTTTCTTTCCCTCCCTCCTTGTTATTTTCCAAGAATTTTCTCTCACAAGTCTCAGACCAGTACTAATCATGAATTAGTAATCAGAGCTTTTCAGCTAACATTTATTTTAACAAAACTTTAATTATTGTTATTGTACTGAGTGTTAAAAGAAGCATTTTGATCATATAAATGGTAATATAAAAGATATGTACTTACCACTAGGGCAGTTTAATAAGAAATCATTAAGCCTTTATCAATTATTAACATCAATTCTGCCTAAGTGAATTCACAAGTCAAATCCAGAGCTCAGTCTCTCTCACTTAAAATAAATTATGTACAAAATATAATTCTGTTGGTCATTCTCGTTTCTGAAAACATTCCCATTTTAAATAGTTCTTGCACATATAATGCATAAATGGCAATAACATCAGGAAATAAAACTCAAGTAATTTTTTATATGCCTTATCTTCACTCATTAAAGTATAGGAACATCCTGTTTAGGATGATTCAACATTGGAAGCATATATACAGGCATATTAATGCATGTTAAAGTGCATGAATAAACTCCCAGGTGCCATATCTTCACATGTGCCTGGGATCGCAGCATGTGGAGCAGGGTCAGAGCCACCCCAGATGGCAGGAGACCCAGGGGTCAGCCTGCCAGCCCAGTGCTGCTTCTCCAGGTCAACATGCCATGGGGCTGGCTAGAGCACAAGAGTGCTTGAACGTAGGGGTTAGCCAGCAGGCAGCCCCCGCAACGAAGCAACCTCATGCCCCAGCCAGCTGGGGCAGCTTCTACACAAACAACTCTGCAGCCTTTACAAGTACTTTCCTACTGCAGAGTTTTTACAAGAATTTTATAAGTACTATGTTGCTGCAGAGTACATCATTTAGTTTAGAAGGTTTGCATGTGTAGACATGTGACATTTATTGTACAACTAATGAATCTACTTCGCAGTAAACATCTCATGCAGATGCACCCATTTCCTGTTTCTTCCTAAGACCCTTTATAAATTACTTTAACACAATAAACCAGGCAGTTGAAATAATCACCATCTAAAAATATATTTAATATTTGAACAATTTCTCTATTTTGTGATGTGCATTCTAATAACTGAATACTTGGCACTAGTATCTATAAAGCAGTTCTAAAAATTCAGGCATAAAGCTGCATTCTTGTTTATTTGATTTGATGCCACACAGATTCTTAATTACTACAATAAAAACCTTCCATGTAAATACTGTATCTTATCATCTCTCCGTAGTCATTCACTGGAATTCCACAGGATGCAAATTTCACAATATCGGTGTGACTAACTCATCTGGATGAATAAGTCCATATGTTCCAAATAAACAAGACCACAAATGCACTGCATAACTAGAGACAGGAGACAGCCAACTACATTTAAGTCATCACTGTGTGCATCTCCTTTTAAAGCCCTCTGGTGCTTGGAAACTTGACATCAAGAGGAATTAATAAAGAAAAATAAAATATTGCAAAAATCATTGGAAGCGCACACTCTGAAAGAACTCCCCATTGGGAGAAGTTAAATAATGTAACTTAAGTCCTCAGTAGGGTGAGAAGTTTTGGCCATGACAAGCTGACTTGTGTCAGCAAGCAATCACGAAGATTCAGTCCTAAATCCCTACCCATGTCCCATAGCACAATACAAGTGTAGAAACAGAAGGCACTTGCTTCATCCTCTGATTCTGAACCAATATGACAAGAGTTCCAAGTCCTTGCCAAAATAAAATCCCACACTCCAAACAGAAAATAAGTTAATAACTCACCATCAAGGTCTTGCAGAAGATTTTCCTGACAGGAGAAGTCCAGCTTCACTTTAATGTTTACAATAAACGTTGCGATCTTCCCTGGTTTTAGAGGGAACTGGGCAAGGGTGTCTTCTAGCTTCCAACTGAGGAAATCACCATACAGCTTTTCTATATTAAAAAGAATATAATTTATGTTAGCACATGCCCAAGAACAAAGCACCAACTTTCAAGTTTATAACAAATAGATATCATAATTTGCATACAAGTACCATACATATACACTGTATAATTTTGTAGTACTTTTTTTTTTTCACTTGATTTTTCATTTTCTGTTTTAGCCAACTTGTTTTTCAGAAATAAAAAATTAAACAGTGTCTAAACGAAGCAGGTTGGTATACACCGGCTGAAAGAACAACGTGTTTCTTCAAATGCCCCAAATAAAAATTATTAAAACAGCAGGAAAAAAACCAGTTGGATGACTGCTATTGGATCAGAAGGGTGCGTAGAATATGCACTTTTTGCACTTCAGAACGCAACCTAAATGAGCTAAACTAAGTAGAGTTTAATCACATAATCCTTCCAACCAGGACACAGGACATGCACAGGTAAGCATAGAGATTATCATATGCTTTCCATCACCAAGAAACTAAACAAATTCAATACCAAAGGGAAAAAAATGAATGAGCTGTAATTTTAAAGCATCTTCAGTTTATTTTGATGGCTAGGGGTTATTTAAGCTGAAGATACTACCTCTTAACGAACAAACTCAAAGGAAAAAATGCCTGTGTCACCTGTTACAGCTGATACAGTTAGGCACTGGAATATTAGGGATGCTATAGATCATTCTTACCCTACACTGGAAGGTATTTGTGGGGGAGCTTGTATACCAATGACCCACCACCAGGAATAACTCTAGCCACTTGAGTCATTTTAATGTTTATGGGAAGAGGACACAATGTCAAGTTATAAGAAAAATAGTATGATACATTTCATTACTATTCACTGGAAATGGATCATTGAGATAATTTACTACGTGAAATTACCCAATGCACTCAACGAGCACTGAGATAATGCAAAGAAGACTTGCTGCTCAAATAAAGCAGGCAATAAATTGCACAACAATGTGGTTTGGCAAACAACAAAACAAAGGAACTAAATATAAAATGTTGTCAATTATGTGCTATGTCAAGTAAGATCTGAACTGCACCCAAATACCAGCAATAGGCACTCTAAAGTAATTGTAACAAAAGCAATTAGTAAAATTATGCAACCAGTATAAAGAGTAAACAGATATGAAACATTCAAAGTTATGGGGAAAAAATGGTAAGTATTAAAAATGACACATTGTTGCCAACAGTGACATCTAGTGATTAACTACTTTTTCTAACATAATATTCAGATTATAAACAGACACAGAAGATCTCAGCTAAAATCCTGTTTCAGCAAGTCCCTGTACGACCTTGAGCAAAATCATTCAGCTTCTCAGTGCTTCAGTTCTCATCCATGAATTCATTAATATTTTTAGGTGTTTACATACTATAGTGATAACCATCATTGGCCAGGCTATGAATACGTAAGACAAATATGATAGTTTGACTGGAAAGAAGGTATTTATTCATAATGACAGACTGTACTGTTTGTACATTAAAGGATTCTTCAAAAGGGCTCCAAGTCATCAGAATTTAAACAGTGCTTTATAGGAACCACAGAAAAAATATGGATCTCATTTCTTTAGCACACCGATCTATTGGCTCTTAAAGCACTAGATAAGGCCCAACATGCTTCTCAAGATTGTGTGTGAAGATCTGATGGTGGGATATTAGCATGAGAGCAAAATTCTAGAATTAAAGACCTATTTCCATATGCATTTTTTGAGAACGAGGCAGAGAGAGATTTCCACATTCATCCAGAAACTAGAATTTAGAAACTAAAAAATAAACAAAGGGTGGTTACAAAGAGGATGGAGTTAAATTCTTCTCAGTGGTGGCAGATGACAGAACAAGGAGCAAGGGTCTCAACATACAACAAGGGTAGCTTAGGTTGGATATCAGGGGAAAAAAACCTGTCACTAGGAGGATGGTGAAGCACTGGAACTGGTTACCCAGAGAGGTAGCAGAATCTCCATGCTTGGAGGTTTTTAAGGCCCAGCTCAATGAAGCCCTTGCTGGAATTATCTAGTTGAGGATGGTCCTGCTTTGAGCAGGGAGTTGGGACTAGAAGACCTCCTGACCCCCTTCCAACTCCAATTTTCTATAATTCTATTAAATTCTCCATTTAATTTCTGCTTAACCATAGGATCATAGGAAAAGAGAGCTAGAAGGGACCCCACCAGGTCCAGCCCCTGCTCAGACTGGGGGCGCCTACCTCACCCCCCACTAAACCATCCTAGCCAAGGGTCTGTCCAACCTGCTCTTGAACGTTTCCAGGGATGGAAATTCCACAACTTCTCCATAGTGCATATTCCAATGACGGACCACCCTGATAGTCTGGAAGTTCCTCCTAGTCTCCAACCTCAATTTCCTCTTTTGCAGCTTGAGGCCATTGCTTCTAATCCTGTCCTCTGCAGCCAGAAAAAAAGCCAATCTCTATTCTCCCTGTAATTGCCCTTCAGGTATTTCAAGACTTATCAAAACCCCGCCTCAGTCTTCTCTTCTCCAGACTAAATAATCCTGGTTCTTTCAGCCTGTCCTCATAGATTATGTTCCCGAGGCCTCTAATCATATAAAGATATTAAATAATACCAGACCCAGGACAGACCCCTGAACAATCCCACTTGATACCTCCTTCCAACTACACTTTGAGCCATTGATGACTGCTCATTGAACACAATGATCCAACTAGTTATGTATTAACCTTACAGTACTTTCAGCTAGCCTGTAGCTTGTTTATGAAAACGTCATGAGAGATGACATCAAAAGCCTAGCAAAAGTCAAGGTATACCACACCCACTGTTCTCCCCCCATCCAGAGGTGGACACCTTATCAAAGAAGGAAATCAGGTTGGTCAGGCATGACTTGCTCTTAGCAAACATATACTGGTTGTTCCTGATCACCTTGTTCTCTTCTAGGTCTTCACAATAGATTGCTTGAGCACTTGCTCCATGATCTTTCCAGGGACCAAATTCAGGCTGACTGATTTGTAATTCCCTAGATCCTCCTCCTCCTTTTTCTTACTGATGGGCGTTATATTTGCCCTTTTCCTGTCATCCTGAACCTCACCCAACATCTACTAGTTCTCAACAAGGATAGCCAATGGCTTCAAAATTACCTCAGCCAGTTTCTCTCGTACTCTAGGGTGTATCCCATTGGCCCTGCCCACTGAAAAGCACCTAGTTTCTCCCAGTAATCCCTAATCTATTCTGCCACTACTCTAGGTTGTTTGTCTCCTTCCTTATCTCTGCTGCCCCTAGTTGTGAAGACTAAATTAAAAAGAGGCATTAAATGCATTCTCTGCACCTGTAAGCTAGAACTCCCTTGCCCCTCATGTTCTCAGGTGCTGTACACGGATAAGCTAAAACATCTTTTCCCTTGTCTAACCACTTCTCATGTCAGCTTAGTACCACAGGAATGGGGGAGGAGGAGGAGGACAAAGGAGGGGGAGGAGAAGACAGAAAGAGGTACTACAAAAACACACAACAAAACAGGCTGTTAGGAGTGCTGTTTGGCCACAGTGGCCTCTTCCTCCCTTTACAAAATAAAACTGTGGCCAGATGATCATTTTAATTTTCTATAGCTCGTCAGGGACAGTAGTTCAACATTCCAGACTGATGAGAAGGGGGAAAAAACAGATAAACACTTTCTGCCTCCTCTTCCTGGTAAGCAGAAACATAACAGTAAGATAAACATTTTTTTTCCTGTAAAAATGCGTGAAGAAGGATGATGCATGACAAATGTGAGTATCTGAACTCTGAGCAGGTTTAACAAGAAATTGATTCTAAGAGAGTTTCTCATCAAGATGCAGAGTCTTAGGAGTGAATGGACAGTTCGCTGAAGGTATTACGAATGTCTAACACAGTAAAAAGCATATAGATCAATGAGAAAAGCCCAATTTAGGTGGAGCAATCCGAGTCATACAGACCGGAACTTAACAACTGTAACTACAGGATAAGATCTAAATATTTCATCTAAAAGGGAAATTATAGTAAGAGGAAGAAGTTAATCTGCATGATTACCTACTGTCAGTCTATAATTTGCTATAACTCTTCTTCATATTGTTTGGTAAAATCCTTATTAAATTTGCTATATAAGGGGTGGGCAGGGGCAGTGCTGAAAGGGGTGGCTACAGGGTGGATTAGCCCAAAATCTCCCGCTTCTTGATTTGTTTCAGTATTGGTGTTAAGTCTCATGTCTGGCACAGGATTTTAGCAGGGTACAGTATTCCTTTAATGGGGAAGGAGAGCCCTAGCAGAATCAGAAGCCGGCAGGATGTCAAACTGTTTGTGGGATTTTACTGAAATGATGGGAGTGTCAACTGCCATTTGGTAAATCAAGGCAAGAACCTCCTGAAATGGTTTAGTGTCATCCAATGCCTGTGTACCATTTATCCCAGCAAGAGGAATAGGTCAGTAACATCACTCTGTCCCTAGACCCAGCTTCCCTTAGTATTCACGCATCACAGGGCTGGGAAGGGAAGTGGACAGAGAAGAGGACTTTTTAGTTCTTTGCTGTAGATGACTACCACAGATGTCTCCTTTAATGCCTTTTGAAAGCAGGCCCCAATATTCCCAAATAAGGGCATAGTAGCATCCATACGCATGCTCTTCGAAGGAGTGCTCTTGTCAAGAATTAGCCCTATCCTGGAGGCCAGGCTTTCTTCAGACTAGGCAGCCTTTAGACCAAGGAGGAGCTCCTGTGATCAAGTTCTCACTCTCACCTCCTTTATGGAAGTGAGAGTCCAAAGAAAACAGACGACCAGAGCAACCTTTATTAATCTCACTTTGGCTTATGACACAGTATGGATAAGGGGCCTAACAGTTCTATTGATTAAGACAATCTGGGGCAAAAAGATTATTGCAATACTGTTTAATATCTTATCAAACCACAAGCTCAGAGTTTGCCTTGATGGCTGGTTCCAGTTGGGGAAGTGATGCTGAAGCTTGGCTGAAGCCCTCATTTATTCAGTGGCTGAGTATTGTGCCCCAGTTTGGGATACGAGTGCTCATACGAGTCTGACTCAACTGAACAAAGCAATGCCATTCAGAACCAGTACCTGCAGATCCACTCCTGTTCCCTGGCTGTCTACTCCAACCCTCCTCCTAATCTTTGACAGTAACAGGATACTTTAAGAGTCAAGAAAAAAAAATGCTTATATTCATTACCGATTTTTGAGGAATTTAATGACCCCTCTGGGCCCAAGCTCGAGGTCATTTTGGAGTATGGGAAAAACGGTGAATGATGAAAACTTTGACATCAAGGAAAGAAAATGGAACACAATTGACATCATTAATAAAATTTTTGTCACGGACCCCATATCTAAACCCTCTGACTTCTTTTTATCAAGGTGGAGCTGGACGATGTTGAGCAGGATTTGTACTAGACAAGGTAGATGTAACTACCTACTACATACATGGAATTTTATTAAATACCCCAAGACCCAGTGTGGTGAAATCCAAATTACAGCACACACCACAGAGGAATGACCTATTTATCATTTCAATGGTTGCATTGAAGACTTGCACCAGGCTACTGATGTCACTTTCCAATGGATATCAAATCTAAAATGGTCACTCTAGTCTTATCCCCCAGTGCAGTTATTTATAAGTTGTTCTGTCATTGTATTTCACATGAATATATAAATAACTAATATGCAACACTATGCATACTGGGGCTGGTGCTCATAAGATTTTGCAATCTCTTAACAGCACCACAGAGCACTGTAGAGAAGAAAGTAAGTGACGGAAAACATATCCTAGAGATGGGCAAGAGAAGCAGACCTTTTCTACTCCTCAAGAGATAGTGCTTTGACTGAACCGGGGCCATTATTTATGCTGTGATACTATCACAAGCTAGGGTCAATGCCAGTGGTGATGTTGTCAATACTGGGGACTGTGATAGCACAGTCTGCTCTTTTTCTTCACTTTCTGATGCTCTGGTAGGCCTTGGAGGACCTCAATCTAGAAACCTGCATTAGGAGGACACAAACAGTTCCTCCTTTCACTTCAAGCTCAATGCTAGAAGCAACCCCTTTCAGTGCTCAACTTCAGTATCTGAGATTCTGGTATCAACCTCGGCATAAGAAGTTGGAGTTAAATTACAGAACACTATTTCAATACCATTTTCACGAGTTTCTTTGCTACTGTCTTCATGGTAATCATAGAATTTGCCTATGTGCTCAGTGATTTGGGAGCTCACTTCCTCTACATCTGATGAGACTTTCATGGTTTCTTCCTAAAGTTACCTTGTATCTGGTGACTTGACAGTCCTCATGATAAAATAAGCTAAAACATACTGAGATGTTCAGAATGTGAGATTCTCCCAGACAGATGTGAGATTTACTATGTCCTTTCTTAAAAGGCCAGCACATTAAGAAGCTGGGGGACTGTGGCATAGACACCCATACAGTCCAATGGGTCGCCAACTGGTTAGAGAGTCGCACCCAGAGGGTGGTAGTGGATGGGTCCTTCTCAGCCTGGAAGGATGTGGGAAGCGGGGTCCCACAGGGCTCGGTCCTTGGGCCCACCCTGTTCAACATCTTCATCAGTGATTTGGACGAGGGGGTGCAAAGCACCCTGTTCAAGTTTGGTGATGACACTAAGATGTGGGGGGAAGTGGGCACAATAGAGGGGAGCAACAGGCTACAGTGGGACCTAGATAGGTTACAAGGATGGGCCGAGGAGAACAGGATGGGGTTTAACACGGACAAGTGTAAGGTGATGCACCTGGGGAGGAACAATCGGCACCATACATACAGGCTGGGGAACTCCCCTCTTGTCAGCACGGAGGTGGAAAAGGATCTGGGAGTCATTA
>NW_017728992.1:201289183-201289641 GCF_001723915.1 Gavialis gangeticus
GTTTTTAAGAGGAGGTTGGATGACCACCTTATTGGGGTCATTTGACCCCAGTGCTCTTCCTGCCATGGCAGGGGGTCGGACTAGATGATCTGCTCAGGTCCCTTCCGACCCTAGAAATTATTAGGCCTGTGCAAAGCAGCTATTATTCGCTTTGGATTTGGATTTGGCCAATTCAGGGGACAGTGATTCGACTCGGTGATTTGAATCACTGTTCTGAATCAATTCAGCCGAATCCGATTCCAAGATTCGGCGGCTGCCAAATGGCCAAATCTCCGAATCAAACAGGCCCCATCCCCCACCCGCTCTCCCAATCCCATCAATAGCTGCCCTGTCTGGCCCCAGCCTCCCGGCTCGTTAAGAAAAAAAAACCCCACACCCACCAGCCCCTGCCAGGCAGGGGGCAATCCCTGCTGCCCCATGCTGCATTGGGGGGGGTGGGGGGTGGTTCTCAGGTGGAA
>NW_017728992.1:201294641-201309611 GCF_001723915.1 Gavialis gangeticus
AGGAATCCCCTCCCCCCCACCCCACATGGCAGGAGCTGATGAGTGTGGAGCTTTACTTTTAAAAAAAAAAAAAGAGCCAGGAAACTGGGGCCAGGCAGGACAGCCATTCATAGTGCTGGGAGAGCAGATGGGGGTTGGGGGGCTCTCAGGGGAGCTGGGGGAGCAGGCAGGGGATGGGGCCTGGCGGGGATTCCCCCATGGTCCCCATCCCCATTCTCCAGCCTGCCTCCCCTACCCCTCCCTTACCAGCACAGAGTCCGGGTCCAGCTCCCTTTGGCAGCAAGCAAGGGGTGCCAGTATCTCTGAATCTCTCCGAATCAATTTAGAGAGCTTTGAATCAATTCAGACCTTTTTATTAGTCTCCCAGTTCAATTTGGATGCGGAGATTCAGCCACAGAAATCAGGCTGAATCTCCTCTGAATGAAATCAGAACCTGAAGCTTCACAGAGCCCTACAGCACATGATGCACACGATTCCAAGCTCTGTGTACATGAGCACCTGTACCGGAGAGGGTTTCTGAAGAGGGGTCTGAGCTAAAGAGCTGCCACAAGCAGCTCGTCACAGAAGATCAGAATTGGTTCTGAAGATTCTCAGGAAGTTTTGAAGGAGTTTAGCCTGAACTGGAACACTAGTCACCCAGTCCATGTGCATCTCAGCAGCAGAGGCAATAAAAAAGCAGCTTGAGGGACTGTTGCAAGTGCCCCACCTTTTATGCCCCTGTATAGAAGCACAAGCCTAGGTAATCTTGACAGATGCTAACAGTCAAAAGCTTTGGTCTCATGCTCAGAACACAGTGCATCTAAACTGGGGATTTCACATGGAGAAGTTAAATGAAACTTAAGTAGAAGCACATTAGGGGAACATATGGTGTTAGGAGGAAGATTGTGAAGCATATTCTTTTATATAATTTGAATTTAACAAACAAACCTTGTTAAGCTTATATAAAAAAGTGATCAAAACAAGCTTTAGGACTAAAATGAGATATTCTCCAATAACTTAAAGTAGCACCTTTCCCTCCTTTCATTTTCTCAGAGTTAAAAAATGTGCTTGTTCAATGTAACATCAGAATACCGACTCGCACTACACGAACAGGTACATTACAGCCTGAAGTCCCCCCTAGAATACGAAGCGATCCCAAAGGAAGGTAAGTAAACTTTTCAATGGCAGATAAATATATAAACAGCCATGAGTTTTAGAATACATGAAAATTAAAGTTTACAAGTACCACAACCCAACTGCCAAATTTCTCTAAAGGTAAGCCTAACTAACTCCAGTTGTTCCTGAGCAACAAAACGTGGCTTTCACAAACATAACATCTTAATCCAAACCACTTTAACCCCGCTGCTTAGGCACCCACGATACAGAATTCAGCCACATCGGCAACACAACTGCAAACTTATAAAGCATTGCTAATCCCAGGTGACAATGAAGTATACTAACCAGATGAGGTTCTTTGGGTAAATCTGATATCCTTTATTAGACCTACTCAAATAGTTGGAAAAGTTCCCCTTAGCAAGTTTTTGGGTTTAAATACCCTTCGTCAGGCTGAGGAAGCGGCTACAGTTGGTGTGTGCTCTTCCTGGATGGAATGAATAGTAAAGAGGCCAGAGGCTGGTGTGCATGGAAGACAGGCAGTGAAGATGTAATGGAGGAGTCGGGGGTGAGAGAAAGGCTGGTGGGGGGCAGGAGAATGAAGCAGAATAAATGCAGCTGGTAAATATCGGAGAGGTACCTGGGAGTCAGATGCCAGGCAGGTTATAATGCGTCATAAATCCAATGTCTATTTTAGTCCATCATTTTTTGTATCCAGGAGGTTGATGAAGTAAAAGTTCATAGCCTCGCCTGCCTATGTCCTTAGACCAGAGGTGGGCAAAAATGCGGCCCTCCAGGCCATTCTATCCAACCAATGGGGCCTCTCAAAAATTTAGAAAATAAATATTTATCTGCCCCTGGCTGCCTGTCATGAGGCCTTGGATGGCTTGCCAAAATTCAGTTAGCAGCCCTCCGCCTGAAATAATTGCCCACCCCTGCCTAGACCAACACTGCTACAGCCTACACCCCCATATACTAACCAGTAATTTCCAGTGGCATAACTAGGACAGGGTGAGAGGCAACTAGCCCCAGCACCAGTAGGTGTAGCTGGTGAAAAAAACAAAACCAAACCAAAAAAGCAAAAACAGTGTTTGCCACAGTCACGCAGTGGCAGAAACAGTTGATAGTTGCTGCTGCCCTCATGCGTGGCAGCCTCCCCAGACACTTGGAAACATTCTTACGCTGGTGGTAAGTCCAAATGGCAAATACTGGATAAGGGTGGCATAACCAACGATATCCAATTCTGAAGTCATTGTATAATTATTGTATGCCCCTAGTTCTGTCAGTTAATAAGTCCTACTGCATTCTGCCTCTGACTTTTGTCAGGAGAGATTAGATGGGGATGTCCTCCGTTTCAGTTGGAACAAAAATCGTGGGTTAAAATTTTAAAAATTGCTCTAATGGAAAGAGATTCTTAATAAGTAAATAAATGTAAATCAACAAAGCTCCTTCCTGTTAGTTTTGATGGCTTGTGTAAAAACAAAAAAACACAAACCGTTCCTCAAAACCCATTCAAATTGTTAGCTGTACACAAGGATTAGCTAGCAAATGCTACACCTGCCAAATGCCAGGGGCTGAATAAAATAGGAACAAATCAATTCAGGCAGTTATTTTTTAATAAGGAACTGAAGTGAAAAATAGTATATTATTTAGATTGGATAATTAAATGTTCCCTTAAGTACATTCAGATTTACAGAAAAAATTAGTAGCTTTACAGAAATGGATTAAAATAAATAAATTTAGCTACATTTACATTTTTATTACCAGGGCTTAATCCAAAGTGGCTATTTCAGCATGACCACACTCGAGGTTAGTGTCTGTGATAAAAGGGCTGACCAGCTATAGGAATCATTGCTGTAGTACAGCATGGATGTAACAGGTGATGGTATGTCTGAGTGCAGAGATGGTGGTGTTCATTCCAAGCATCTAATAAAACAGGTTGTTGCCTATGAAAGCTCATGGTGCCATCCTGCCTTACCTTCTTAAATAGAATTGATCAAACTTCCAGGAATACATGGGAGATGGAGAAGGGGAAGAGATTTTCAAAATGATGTTCTCAGGGTGAAAAGTGCTAAGCACAGACAAAGTAAATGACATACAATACACATATTAGGAAGAATAGTGGTAAACCCACCAAAAATGGACAAAGGATAAACAAGGAAACTGGGGAAATAATTAAACTGGTAAGTATAGAAGTGTCAGGCTAGATTTGATAAGCAGACAGAATAACTGTAGGGGGAGGGGATAAATACTAGCAAAGAACCCATCTCTGATGCTCTATCAGATGAAGCCAACTAGCATGCGATAGCTAAAATCTACTCAGCTAGCCCAGATGCAATATTCCAATCAAACACTTATAATTAACTACTGTGGCTGTGTGGTCATTTCTAAAAACTTTAACACTGCCATCGAACCCAAGTTGCTATTTGTTGCATTATTTGAGAACATCCACTTAAAGTAACTGGATAATTGCTGTTGGCCCTTGGCTTTACTAAAGGAATTATAGCTGAATTAATGACATAACCTGGTTAATCAAATTTCAACATCAGGAAAAAAGCAATGTAGGGAAAAAACCTAGCTTAGACACTTTCTCATTACATATTATGAAGAAAATTAGTTTGAAAGGTATTAAAAAAATTTATGAGTTTTTTTTTTTTTTTAAACGAACAAAGATTAATGACTTGGGTTGTCCATCCCAATTCCTGTACACTTGGGGTTTGTCTAACCCTGGAGTTATTCAAGAATAGCTATCCCTAAATAACTCCATGCACGGACAGACTTTTTCCTGATTGAGTGTCCACATACTGAGCTGTTCTGGAAGAACTACTGTGTTTTAAATTCATGTATTTTCTTAATCTGAAGCAATTCTCAACCTCTAGGCAAACCCTAAAAGATCAGCTCTGCCATTAATGTACAGAGAAACGTTCCCTTCCAGTTGCATCCAGTTCTCTCCCTAGCATTAACCCTTGACATCTTAACGGAGGAGCAGACCTTTATTGGATTCACTACTAAATAGTATATTAAGACTACGTAAAAAAATTGCAAAACCAAACCAAGTAATTATTTCTACGTCATTGTGACTGAGGTAGGACAATAAAGAAGCTTTGAGAATAGCAAGTAAGCAGGATTTAGGCCCAAAATGAGAGAAAGAAAGGAGCCCATCTGCTGCTATCCAAGATCTTAAAGGTTTTACTCATACTTCTAGTCATAACTTTAACGCAGAAAACCATTCCCACTTTAAGGAGTAAAGCCAAAAAATAACATGCATACAAAATTCTGAACTAAGTAGTATGCAGTAAACCTCAAATATATACAAACCTAGTAATTCTAAATTTATTTCTACAATCCTTGTACTGCAACCTACGAACACGGTCAAACATCTTTTTCAGCTACTTTAATGGGGCAGCAGCTTCCCCCCCTTTCCTCCCCCCAACAACTCATCAGCCATTATAATACAAATCTAATACTTGCATGCTCCTGTAAGTGATACGAATTTGTTAAACTGTTACAACTTTAACCCTGAATGAAGCAGGTTGAAAAGGTGCAATCACTGATTGCTTGCAGATGTTAAAAAAATGGCACTTTAAACTCAGTGCACTCCCACACCAAGCCTAGAGCATGCCCAAGAGAGGCAGTGCATTAGTTGGACCCAGCTTGCCTGAAGCCTGTACAGATTGGATGTTTTAGTGGGGCTTTTGGGACTTATCTAATAGCTGATTGGCCGAGCTTTAGATAAAAGCATCAACAAGCCCTGTGGATGTGCCTTTAACATCACTCCTCAAGAAGTTCCAAACATTGTAAATGTTGTTTTGACTCAAGACTTCTGAAACATGGCCAGGCTGTCAACAAAGGAAAGACAGATTTGTGAAGAGTTTGTGTCCACAATGCAGTTTTCTCTGGCTCTTGAAAACTTGTCTAAATCTATCCCAACCACACAGTTGGTCCAATAAAAAGTACCACCTATAAAAATCCTTGCCTCTAACAACATTCTGCCCGGGGCAGGGGGTCAGACCTAATGATCTGTGTAGGTCCCTTCTGACCCTAAGCACTATGAAACATGTAAATATATTGACTTATATAATTTATACATCCCTTAGTCTGGAATGAGGAGAAAACAGACATGACAGATGTTACAAAGCTGCTGCTGCTTCTTTCATATGGCATCAGATATCAACTTCCAAATCTATGAGCCACTGTCTGGGGTTGTCACTCAGTGTACATATTCAATCTACCCCATCTGGGCATTTGTAGATGTTGCAGCTTTTGATTAAATGCTGTGCTGTTTGTCAGATTCCACATTCACACGAGGAGCTGTCCAAGATGTTCATCTTGTGAAGCGTTATTATGATCTCAGTCTATTCAGCTTGACCCATGCTTCTCTGTCAAGGTTGTGCCCAATGGAGGATTAGTTTGATGTTGGTATAAAACACTATAGGAATAGGTCTAACCTTTGCCAATGGATGGTCCATGCCATTGATGCCCATAGGTTTGGTTCAGCATCCCCAATCTCTTCCAGGAGCTTGTGGGCTTCATGTATACATGTTTTACAGCTGTTAAGCCTCTTGAACCTCTATCTGTTTGGGTCTTCAGTTAGAAGTTGATGGAGCAGGAACTTTTTGTCATCTCTTGCGTCTATTAGCAGTAATGTTGTTTGGGGTCTGTCTTCTTACGTCACTGAGTCTAACCATAGAAAATGAGGGTTGGAAAGGACCTCAGGAGGTCACATCTAGTCCAACCCCTGCTCAAAGCAAGATCAGTCCTAACTACATCATCCCAGCCACGGCTTTGTCTACCCAGGTCTTAAAAATCTCCAAGGATAGAGACTCCACCACCTCTCTGGGTGACCTGTTCCAGTGCTTTACCACCCTCTTAGTGAGAAAATTCTTCCTAATATCCAACCTAAATTGCCCTTGCTGCTCCTTGTTCTGTCATCTGCCATCACTGATAACAATCTAGTTCCATCTTCTTTCAAACGCCACTTCAAGTAGTTGAAGGATGCTATTAAAACCCCTCTGTCTTTTCTTCTCTACACTAAGTCAGCTTAGTTCCCTCAGTCTTTCCTCAAGTCATGCCCCCCAGTGCCCTAACCATTCTTGCTGCCCTCCACTGGACTCGCTCCAATGTGTCCATATCTTTTCAGTACTGGGGGGCCCAAAACTGGACACAGTACTTCAGATGTGGCCTCCCCAGTGCTGAACAGAAGGAAATAACCACTTCCTTGGATCTGCTGGCAACACTACTACTACTGCAACCCAGTATGCTGTTAGCTTTCTTCACAACAAAGGTACACTCTCGGCTCCTATTCAGCATATCGTTCACTGTAACCTCCAGATCCTTTTCTGGAGAGCTGCTGCTTAGCCAGTCAGTCCCAAGCCTGGACTGGTGCAATGCCTTAGAGTACCAGGAAGTACATCTATGTGTGTATGAGCTGCGCAGCCAGTTATATGTCTCTGCACACAGTTAAGTAGTGTCAAGCTTTTTAGCGTGGCAACTTCTGGACCATACATGAGCACAATATTCTTTTGGGGCACATACCATTGCAAGTGCCGTGCTTCTGAGCACTTTGAAGTTAGCACCTCATGTTGTGCTGGCTCAACATCTTAAGGCAGTTACCCATGCAGAGACTTTACTGCTGACCCTCTGAATATAGCGTTTATAGGCGAGGGAATGGTCTAATGTGACTCCTGGGTAGGCTGGGATATGCTCATGGTGAAGGATGCCATTGCCTCCTCTGATATTCAGCATGCTCTTGGCTTCACGATTGTCCAGGTGGGAAAAAAGTGACAAAACTAATTTATTGTCAGTTTTAGGCACCACTTGTGGAGATAGTCAGCAATGAATTCCACGTGACAACTCACATTCCTTGGGCTATGATGGTGACATCATCAGCACACATGTATTGCTTAGAAGCTGTACGCAGGAAGTTTGAGATCTATACATTGAAAAGTACTGCTGCCAACACTGACCCCTGGGGGACTCAGTTTTTCAGAGTTCATACTCTGTTTTTTTCTCCTTGGCCAGTAGTGAGTTTGAATGATCTGCTGGAAATCATGTTCATGATGAAAGCGCATAGTTTGCCATCAGGTATGTGTGAGCGCTTGTACACATGATAGGGGTTTAATCCCCAAGGTTGCATTCCATGCCCCTACATTGAAATGGTGGGTTTTTAATTGAAACTCACCATTTCAATTTTTGTCACAGTACACAGCAGCAGAACTACCACCCCCACACCCGGGCCACCTGGGTGGGCTGCCAGCGAGCCATGTGCTGCCCCAGCCAACTTGGAGTTGGAGAAGAGTTGGATCAGGCTGGGTGCTGCCTCAGAGCTGGGGCAGCACCTGGCCCACTAGCAGCGCACCCAGGCAGCCCCAGGATGCAGTTTAGTTTGCAATGATGCAAAGACACTTAAAACCCCCAAAACTCTTGAATGTACACAGTGTAATGCCATTAAGCCACACAAGGAGACATTTCATCACATGTACATGTTAATGGCATTGTGTACACAAGCACCCATTGAGTGCAGTTTATGTTTGAGACCTTGATGCCATACTGTGCAAAAGGCAACTAAGATAGATAAAGACTGCACCCATTTTCTGCCTCCTTACAAATCAATTTTCTAGGTCAGATGATTGGCATCCTTTCCTTTGTGGAAGACAGTGAATATTGCAGCCTATCGCATAGAGATGCAAGTAATATAACTTGGTTAGTGTTTCCAAAAGCCAGCTTGGTTTTTTGGGAGCTGGGAGTCAATGATGTACTCTATTCTGTTCAGGATTATGCACTCCATGAGTTTGTATGTAACACACAGTGGAGTGATAATCAGTAGCTTTCTGGATCCTCTGGTGGTTTCTTGGGTTTCAGGATAGCAAGGATGTCAGCTTTACTCCACATTTTTGTTAGCACGTTACTTTCTAGGCATTTATGCATTAAATTTCTGAAGCTATCTTTTCACTGTGGCTCCAAGCTTGACAGAGTTCTGGAAATATCTTATCTGGTCCACCAGCCTTGCCGGTCTTGATAGCTTTAATAGCTGTGTCGAACTCATTGTCAGAGATGGGGGTCATTAAACTAAGGTTGGCAGTGGGTGATTTAAGTTGTTTGTAAGTCAGATGTCTAATTGTTCTTGTGTGTTGCTTACTTGGGTTACTGTACATGCTTTTGTTGCACAGTGTTTTTGCAATGGAGTCTGCTGACACAGGACAAAGTTGTTTTTTTGTTGCCTTTGCCTTTAAAGGTGGTTAACGGTGCACCAAGGCTATCTACTCAAGTGCGTCATATCCAATCCAATATGGTAGCGAGCCATATTTCCTTTTTGATATTCTTCAATGTGGTAGCAAGCTGTTCTGTAGTTCTTTTTACAGTTGCAGGGTCACTGCATTGCTTCCTGATATTACCGAGCTGTTTGCACTGCTCATCCCAGCATCATATAGTGGCTTCTATAAAGTCTGGCTATATCAGTTAGGCAGTTTGTAAATGTATTGCATTGCAACCTTGATCAATGTTGGTTTCTGATGGATCCTCCAACTGGTTTCCTTTCTTGCTGGTCAACCTTTAATATTTCTACCAATTTACCTTCCTAAAGTTCCAGCTGGTCTGGATGGTGTAGGCTGAAAAATCATATTAACAATGCTGATGAGTAAGGATCTGTGCTGAGATAATGGAAACCTGTCAAGTACTTTTTATCAGTATTTTACCTGCCATACTCTACTAAGTGATACAAGGCCTCCCAGAGTGCAACAGAATGGAGTTCTGTGCAGGTCAATGAGAATCGTCATCAACATATACAAGCCAACTTCTACTGTGTTGTCAATCACATCCCTGCCTAGTTCTGACCAGATGACCTTGCAGGCAATTGTCAACATCATGATTGGGGATATACCACCACCAATAGCAACACATTCAATACTGGTCTCTGGGCAAGCCTGAATATTACTAAGCAAAGTAAGATCACTACTAATATGATGGATGAGGTATAAAAAAAACCTTCAGAGAAAGGGAAGTTGAGAAGGTAGTGCTCAAAACTGGAAACTGGATATTAGGGATGTAGCAGACCCGCACTTGGCACAAAGCACCAAAACACTGTTGGGACTTATGGAAATAAAACGTACCAATATAAAATGCCTTTCTACCTGCACAACGTCTTCAACAACGCAGTGTTGTATGACTAACTATCAGTTTTAAAACAGATACAGGAATACAACAACTTTATTGACTAGCCTTTGCAGCATGAAAAAAAAAAAATTAAAGCACAGGTCTGGGGTGTTTGATCACAGCCTTACTTAGAAAGCATATAACACAGCTAAGTGGAATTCAAGTCCTTTACTTTCATAACTCTGGCAGCATAAAGCCAGAGTTATGTAGTTACATTTACATGACAACCAAAGTTATGCAATTATATTTACAATTATACACACTTTCAGGTTGCTTTTAAATGCCACAGAAGTGTAAAGAGGGCTTAGTGCAATTAAGAGTGAGATTTTTCAATTTAAGCTAAAAGAACATTCACACTTGATACAAACTTAAAATACTTTTACTGATCTTTGAAAAGGAGTCTATGCTATCCCTCCTGAAATCCCTTCAAGACCTACTTTTCTATGGTTTTAACATTTTGAAACAATCCAAAAATGTAAGTATTTTATAGCATGCAATGGGGAACAAGAAAAAAAGAAATACAACAAGGGTTAAAAATGCACAAAAGAACCGAAATCTTAGAAGAAGCCACAATACAACAGCCCCCTAAAAAAGCTGTTCACTTTTTAATAAGCCACATAGGTGTTTGGAGTTGGTTTTTTCTTGTTGTTGTTGGGGAAAAGAACTGGTATTATAAAATAGACCTTATAGCTAATAATATCAAAATGTAATAACTCTCACATCGCCCAAAAACTCTGACACAAATTTAATCATCATCTTTTTTGACTGTGCCAATTTGAATCTATTTTTATTTGCCATTCTGAATACAAAACAACTTCACAGATACTCACTCCAAGTTAAAACACAGTTCAATACAATTTCTGTAGCACTCCCAATATCTATAACCAGGTGTTTTCAGAGTGTTGTGTGCGTTTGTTTGGGGGGTGGGGAGGATGGGTTGGTAAAATGTACATATTTAAAATTCACAATAAAGTAGTGAGAAAACAATGGTTTATTGCAAAAAGACGTAGGGCACTCAGGAACAGGGAACAGAACTTGGGACTCCTGCTCTCCCAGACGAGGGCTCTTCTTACCAGACCTCTTACTGCTTGCACCCTCTCTCTCTAGCCTACTGTCCACCTTTGCAAGGAAAACAGGAGGCTGCCCTCGGCACAGCCTCTCTTACAGCCCAACGGCAAGGGTTTTTCCTTCAGAGGTGGGAAACGTAGGTATGAGCCCTTTCGGGCTCATCTCCCACTTTCTGGACAAATACTTTAGCTACACTATTACATCTAGATGAGTGTTGCCACCACCATCACCACAGTTACTTGTGTATGAAGGAGTGACTGGGGTGCCAGAGTCTAGACAGGGGTTTTACGCTGTGAAGCGCAGCATGGCAAAACAGGCACCTTTCGGGTGCCTATGCTAAGCAAAGAAATCTGGAAGAAAAGTGAGATTTCAGGCACTCCCCTCTTCTGCACTTCCTATCAAATGATTTAGGTGTCCCCCTGCTTAGCTTACTGAGCCTAGCCTCCCAAGTCTGTCCATTTAAAGCATATGGAGCTTACTTGCCTTATGCTTGGTGGATTCCACCAACACAATCAGGCTGACAAATGTTCCATGTCAACATACCTAAGGCCCCTTTTTGCTCTATGCCTCAGTAGGCTTGTACGAAGCCACGCAAGAAATCTCTAGCAGAGCAGGTCCTGACTATAGGTTTCCCAGGGCCCAGGCTGGCATCCCTAAATCCCAGCCTGCCAAACCTTCAGTTGGACGAGCATGAGGATGAACCTATCAACCAGATTATAGTTTGGTTTGTAATGATAATAAAAGATTTTGTTGCTATATGTTAACATTTTTGAATACTGTAGAAGCAACAAAAGAAATTTCTTGAAGGTTAAGTGGGTCTTAAGTAAGTCAATGCCCGGGACATCCCAGGCCTAAGTACTAGCCTGAAGCCAAACACCAAACAGCCCAAGCCAAGGGGAAATATTAAAAAGAGGCACAAGTGGACAAGAAATTTGAGACACTCAATGGAAGAATCTGGACACAGACTAGAAGCCACTTTATTGAAAGGAAAGACGGAAGATTTCAAGTTTTAGCAGGTTTGGGGCAGGGGAGGAAGTGGAAGGCATTAAACAGAGATCTCCTGATTTTTCAAAGCATCAAGGCAAGCAATTCATAGCAAGGTCATAAAAGTGTAGAAAAAAGAACAAACTGACAGAATAAAAGGGAGAAAAAAGCTGTAAAGTTTTTCCTTTTGGCTGTCTCAACAATTGCTAAGTTGACCCTCAAACTATGTTAGAAAAATTCTAGAAACAAGCTGAACTTTATTTTTATTGTGCCTGTCCCAAAAACAAGAGAAGCACAATGGTACTGAATTAACAAGTTACACTCTTACATGTTTACAAAATTATTTTACACATTTACTACCACACATTGTCCAATTTCTCTCAAACAGAGACATCTTTCCAATACTTTCCCTAAGATACTTGCTAAATCAATTACTACAATTACCACTGGTGCAAAGGGACAAAAGGGAATCAGGAAAGGAAAGCTATGACATTCAGGGATTTAGATGCTGTGAGTAACAAGTACTTTCTGCTGTATAGTGCCTTTCAAGCAGGCACCTCTGTGCACTGTGTATAAAAATACAAACCAACGAGCAGCAAATGAAAAGGAAAATTAAGAACCAAAAGTCAGTTTTCTAACTAAGATAATGGAACAGCAAATGCTTCTGGAGTTTAAAACACAAACAATAGGGCTCAATTTATTCACAAGGGTTACATACAGACCTTTGGGGAGGTTAGATGGCATTAAAAATAACCACCTGATCTACCTTAGTTCACCCAGGTGCAGACCTGACAGTTAGATCCCTGGAGTTGGGTGCATCTAAGTGCAAACTGTACAGAAGGTCAGGACAGTTAGATCAGTCTAAAATGACCAATACAATCTAAGTTAGCTGTACTCCGAGGTAGTCTAACTTTGATTAGGTCCAGTGAGAACTTCTGTAGTTTCCAGCACAGCTCTGGCTGATGGCCCCAGACAAGGGGGCTACACTTTTCTTATCCCCACTCCCCACGGTACCAAGTTATTTTTAGCTCCTGGACCCCTCTAGCCACCTGATCCCACCAACCCTGCACCCAAAGACCCAACTTGTTCCCCCAAACACCCCTGGACCCCACTTTCCCCCCTGATTCTGCCAAAGCCTCCCAGTTCCAACTGCCCCCACAGACCCTGCTTGCTCCCCTGACCTGCCATGGACCCCACTTCCCCCCGCAATCCTCTCAAGTCCCCCTGCTGGTCCTCCATCCCAACTTGCCTTAGATCAGGTGGCCATTTTTAACTCAATTTAACCTCTCTCTAACCTTCCCAAATGTCTGTATGCATCCAAGTTAGTCCTAAATTGCAAAGTTGGTAAATATGAGAGAGCAAGAGCTGAGAACAAAATTCAGACTCCTACCTGTAACTTGCTATAAGGCAACATCAGTCATTGTAAACAAATCAGGAATATTTTCTGCCCAGCATCTACAAGCAAACTTGTGAAGAAGTTCAAAAATAGATAACCTAAGACTGTCTATGCATATGCACAAACTGACTACAAATCTTTCAGATGCCAAATGATTTTAGAACAGAGGAGCTTCTAGTTAGTCATAATAAAAATATTTTTACAAGACAGTTTCCATGAAAAAGTGATAAAGGTTAGATTTAAATATTAAGCATCTCTTAGATTTCAAGAGACTTTCAAAAAATTATAATGCCTCTCAAAATATAGTTATCATTTGAAAACATTTGTTTCAATCAGTAAAACAAACAAACAAACAAACAATATACAAGTATTCCGTGTTGTATTTAGTGTACACCTGTTACGAGATATTTCAAAGTAAATTCAAAACCAAGATTATTAAATGAAGTGGTGCCTCTGTCAAGAGGGTAACGGTTAAAACTGGAGGAAAGTCTTAGTGGACACTGGTCCTTCAGTCCGTTGCTTCATTTGGACATTATACAGTAAAAGTTCTGTTATCTGGCATCCACGGAGAATGGGGGGTGCCAGTTAATCAAATATGCTGGTTATCTGAGAGTTATACTTATTAGGCCTGTGCAAGTTGGAAGCAATCCGATCCAATCTGGCTTCAGATCCGGCCGTTTTGGATGCCGGGGATCTGATCCGGAGCTCCGGACCGGGTTTCCGTTTCGATCTGGCAGAAAGCTCCAAAGCTGACTCGGAGATCGGGCCATAGGGTATAATGGGGATCAATGAAATATCTGTAACATTGTTTTTTTGTCTGATTTCGATGAAACTTGCAGGGTGGTAGCCTCTGCTGAGAGCATGAAGTCTGCCAAATTTCAAGAAGATCGGTGTTGAGGTTTGGGGGGAACTGTACCCCAAATTCTTTGAAAGCAAAACTCATGTCATGTATGTGTTACAACACAGGGGGGTCAAAATTGCAGGCATGCTAGCCCCTGGTGAGGCCACAAATCCTGTCAAGTTTCAAGAAGGTCAGTCCAGTGGTTTGGGGGGAACTGCACCTCAAGCTGCGGACAAGCAAAACTATGACACAGGTAACACTGTGTTACAGCGCAGCAGGGTGAGAGCTGCAGGAATGGTGGCCCCTGCTGCAGCCACAAAGCCTGCCAGCTGTTTAGGAGATAGGTGCAGGGGGGTTCTGGGGCCCTGCACCCCTAGCTGCTGACAGACAAAACTCATGACATGGGTGCTTGTGCAACTGACTGTCTTAGTAGTTGGTGCAATGAAAAGTTAGCTTTTTAATTAAGATTTTGAACTTATGGACTATAACAAATTAATAATTTAAGGCCTCTCTATAAAGTGATCTGCAGCACTGTAAATTAAACAAAGGTAAAGCTACTTATAACTATGCTTAGATAATGAGTACTTAATTATTTTGCAAGTTTCACCCACCACTAGATTAGATCCATTTCCAGTTATTTAACCTTGACTAGATTCCAGACTAGTTTTTTGGAAATGATAAAGCAGCACATTAATCCATTGTGCTGCTCAGGCTCAGCTTGCTTGTCTTACAGCTATTATAGAGAGTACCGATCTGGACAAAGAGAACTATACTGGAGATCACCCTTTTTAACATGCTTGGTGCCCTCCTACACTGCGAGTCTACACAATGCACTACGTGCACTACAGTGACATAGCAAACATGCAGGTCTACACATGATCCCCAGCCATGTTGCCGTAGCAGTGAGCTCCCTGGTTATAGCATGCCGCTATGGCACCGTAGTGGCAAAATCTAAGTGTGCGCCACGCGCATGGTGCTGTAACTGCCCATGCTGCACCGTGCTTTAGTACTTCCAAAAGGAAGTACTAAAGCATGGCAACACGTAGACATGCCCTATCAGTACAAACTCACACAGTTACACCCTCTGGTCTCACTTAGGGCCCTTATCTTGGATTTGTTTGATAGTGAAGATGGCCCGTGCAGTGGGACAGGAATAAAATAAAGCTTAATTCTTTAATTATAGCACTAAAATAACACCTCCTATAATGTTCAACATTTACTAACTGGGGGGGAAAGGGGAAAGGACCACAGAGAAAAAGGAAGAGGACCCATAGTGTTTTAAGTCAAGGAGCACATTTGTGAGGGGCCGGCATCAGAAATGATGCTCAGGGGCAATCAGCATGGATTTATTAGGGGGAGATCATGTCAGACCAACCTGATTGCCTTCTACGATCAGGTCACAAAGGCCATGGATGCAGGTGTCGCGGTGGATGTAGTC
>NW_017728992.1:201309998-201316640 GCF_001723915.1 Gavialis gangeticus
GGAACCAACTTCCAAGGGAAGTGGTGCTGGCCCCTACCCTGGGGGTCTTTAAGAAGAGGCTGGATGCCTACCTGGCTGGACTCGTTTGAGTCCCATTTCTCTTTTTGGGGTTTTTTGTTGTTCTCCCGCCCTGGCGGGGGGTCGGGCTAGAAGATCTACTAGGTCCCTTCCGACCCTTAATCTATGAATCTATGAATAAGTGCTCTTTCCAAGCCAATGTGAGAGAAACGGGGGTGCAGGATTTGCACTTCAGTTAAGAAAGCAAACATGCAATGCACCGAGGTCCAATCTTTAAGCAGATGAACAACCCAGAGGAGAGCACCACCAAAAACAATCCAGCTTCCACTCAACTGAAAATGTATTCACAACTTCTGGTGCTTCACTGCCATTTGATTAATGTTGACAACTCAAAGCTATTGTAGAGGATAATTGACAGGAATTATTTCTTTTGAGAGATTTCAGAAGCAATGCTTTATTTGAAGAGATTTAATTCAACTGTGAAACATTACATCTAGGGACAAGAACGTAATAAAAATGACTGTTTTAATTTTTCACATCTAAATGCATTTGATTGATAACAATGACAACATTAGACTGCTTTTCATACGCTAGTCCAGGAGCTCAATGAATATAAACTCACATTTGTTTTGTATAATACAACTTAAATTTTGCAAGAGAAATCAAAAAACTCAAGTTATGTTAATCTCCTAGATGTTCAATCTAAATCCAATAATAGCAACAAGGAAGAAAAACATTTTCAACAAAGCAGGAAGTCCATGAGGCTGTAAGGGCAATCAACTGAGACCAGGAGTCCTGGGTTCTGGTCTGTGCTCCCAGGACTCTTTGTGGAACCCAGTACTACTACCCTGGGGACGCACCGTCATCCCTAGGCTAGGGAACCATGCTTCCTATTGCACTTTCATCTGGCCATACAAATTTTGTAATCCTTCTTGTACAGTGGCATAGCTCCAATAAGAACAGTGGCGATTAATCCTACCCAGAATAGCCTAATGTGATCGCTAAAGCACTCTCCTCATGCTGAGAAGGAAACTGAACTCATGTCTCATTTCCAGAACAAGTGCTCTAACTACAAAGCAGTTGCACTAAAGGTGACCAGCACCAGCAGAACTACAACCATGTGCACTTACTCCTACAACCGTTTTGTTTTGTTTTTTTTAAAAGGAAGCCAAGCCCGACTCAGCTCTTTCAAAGAAAAATTGTTGGTGTCTACCCATGGTACAAGACTCTGGTCTGTGCATCTTGAGGAGATGGAGTATCTGATTAGAGCCCTGACTCGAGCAACTTAGCTCCACAGAGCAAGGAGGAGTACAAACACTTCCCTGTGCTGAGCATTTCCTGCTGACTAGGTCTAAGTGGCTACCCGCTCAACACAAAGGTGTTTTGGATTACCCTTCTCAAGTGCCTGACTCTCCCCAGGCAGCAGGTAGGGAGGCTAGGCACCCAACTTGGGATTTGGGATTACACTCTAGGTATTGCAGCTCTTAAGTTTTATTTGCTGTAGTCTTTAAACACAAGCCTTTAAAGAATCAAGGCTAATTTAATTTTAGCATGTTATCTTTCTGACTTTACCAAATGATCACAGATTACACTTCAGAGCTTAACACTCATAACAGACCATACTTCTGTGCAGTTGCTCATTTGCAAAGATATTCAAAAATAGTGCATTTTCTGCTGTAAATTAGAAATACATTTTAAAACAATAGCTACATAGTGAAATTTGTCTTTCCCCTCAAAGCTACCTATTCTTTATTTTAAAAAATTAAGCAATGCAAACATAAGCAGAGCTCTTCAAAGCAAAAGTAATATTATAATGCATTTAAATGTCTGAAAGATGTTGTCTATACATTAATTATCATTATAGAAGTGGCAAGATACTACTATAAAAATGCAATTAATTGTAGTCAGACAAGGTTCTTTGAGTAGATGTGATATCTTTTAGCAGACCAACTAAATAGTTGGAAAAATTGTTCTCTGCAAGCTTTCAGGCATAAACACCCCTCTTCTGGCATAGGGAGAGTCTGAAGAAGGATGTTTGCGCCCAAAAGCATGCAAAGTACAATTTTCGCAACTATTTAGTTGGTCTAATAAAAGACATCACATTTACCCAGATAACCTTGTCTGCTTATATCCTTAGACCAACACAGCTACAAGCAACAACCCTAATGCGTTATAGTTTTACTTTTCCAGTGCTAAAGCTATCAGCCTAATTATAACATGAGTCCTTTGTGTGTTAACTATCAATAGTCTAAACCACATATAACAGGCTCATTAAGCAATCAGAAAATTGTGAACAGCTGAACAAAGCCTAAAGTAGGCTCTGAAAAAGAAGGTTAGAACCCTTAATGAAGTATAAAGATGCGAGAGCAGGCTGTTCCTGCAGGAACTAGTAGGCATGCTTAAGTTGACTTAAGTAGCACCTTTAATGCTAAAATCAATGGCTGATGATAAATAGCTAGTGTCATTTGCATGATTAAATGGCTGCCTCCCTTACCCACAGGCATTTCATGTGGCTTATAGGGTATATCCTAGACTAGTAATATTTGCATCCTGGTACATATGTGCTTCACAATATCATTTATCTTGATGGATACATTTAACAAAACTACTCCCACTCTAAAGTCACAATCACATGAGAGGATGTTCCTGTGATTTAGAAATATGACGTGTTGCAATAATGGGCTTTTTAATGTGGAAATGGACAGTTTTTCTTAAATTTAGCATTTTATGAACAGAGTTCCTTGTAAAAGAAGTGCCTTTTCCCTCTTCCCAAACTTCACCTTAGATCACAGGTTCCCAAAGTGTAGGCTGCAAGCCAGTGCAACCCACAAGTCCCTTTGATGAGACTCACCACCCAAGACTGCACCCAAGGGGTGAAACTTAGATTGCTGCTGCTCCTCCAAATTGGCTATTTTAGCATTTTATAATTTCAGAGGTATGTTTATTTACATTGCTTTCCCACGTTCCCTCCACTGTACTATTTACTGGTGGCAATTAGTGCCCAGTAATCCTCAGTAATCCTACATGTGCACTTTACTGCAGACAGAGCTGACCTGGGGGGGGGGTGCAGGGCCCAGGGCAAATCAGCCTGTGCAGGGCCCCTTTAACACCGCGCGGGCCATGAGACCCCTGCAAAGGCAAGGCACAGCAGTGCCGCAGCAATGAAATTTGTTGCCTGGGTCCAACCAGATCCTGTGCACCCCAGACAAGCCACTCTTCAGCGGACATGAAGCCAGCAGTGCTCAGCAGGGTGGGGAGTGGGGGAAAGAGGCCAGACGTTTCTTCCACTGTGTGGGGCTGAGCCACCAGCTCCAGGTGGGCCCCACAGGAGGGGCTGCGGCCGCTCCGCCTGGCTCCATGGAGCATCACCACCTACACATGCACCCATATTAAGGCATAGTAAATTAACTAAGTCCACCGTAGAATAGTACAATCCAGGACAAGTACTAGCTTAAGGAAAAGTAATTTATGCCACTGCAATGTGCGTGTAGACAGTGACCAGGGCTGGCTGGAGCACAAAGGTACTACAGTGCAGGGGCTACCAGCTGGCTAGCCCCACACTGTAGTACCCTTGTGCCCCAGTCAGCCCCTCTGCTGTCACCCAGAGTCCGGGCCTGGCTGAGTCCCCAGGCCCCCTGCCCACCCAAAGCTGCTCTGCCCTGGCTCGAATTGCTGTGATCCTGGGTGCATGTATACATGCTGTGTCTGGAAGCCGCTGACTCCAGTGTGAACTGTGCCTGAGTTTACCATGTTGGGGTAACTACATGCGTAGATGCACCCAGTATGTCTTATAACTAGGGGTCTACTCAATCTCAGAGAAACTAAATTTTTGTGGGTTTGTCACTATATAAATAACAAATTCTGAGGATATTTCCTGGATATGCTCATATACAATATACAACAAAGTATATTATATTTAGGAACAAAAAGTTTAGAAATACTAATTTACGCTTACCTTAATAACAACAATCTATTAAGGTAGGTGCCTATGCCTCAGTGGGGAGGAGGATGGAGAAGGGGGCAGCCACCTTCTTGTGTGTAGCTGGAGTTAGTCAATGTGGCCGTTGGCTAGGAGACTGCTTCCCTTTGTGCCACTGCACCAGCAAATCACCTCCCCCCACGCTGCACAAGTTTCGAGGCTGGGCCACAGCAGCAGTGAGAACCATTGGTTTCCACTGGGAAGCCAGCATTTTATATTCACTAAGTTTTTAAGTTAATTGCACAGACAATCCCATAGTTCCCATTTTCTGTGAAATCACAAATTGAATAACTTTTACTTACAACTCTTAATCTTAAAAATGCCTTACAAAATATTAACTAACTTATCCTCTCAATATCTGTGCTCAGCAGTTCATGGTTGGCTGAAAAATTCTGCAAGTAGTTGCTCTGCTATAAAAAGGGCTATCCAAAGACTGAACTAAGTATACAGAGTCCTACAGAACATAGTAAACTTAAACCAAAGCTAACAGCCACTCGGAACAAGTGAGGCAGTTATAAGACTAAGGAGAACTAGATGTATGCTAATAAACAAGATATGAAAGATTTTGTGAAGCACTTCCAAAAGTTTCTAGTCCCTTTTTTATTGCTTCTACCCTAATGCTAAGCAGTGATGGATTCACCCTGGCAACCATTAAGATACAAACCCTGGATAGATGGGCTGATCATTTTTAAGGTCCTCTTTAATTGCCAGTTTAACTTAAAAAACAAGGGCACATGCCAGTTACCACAAAGCGCAATCATGAACCTTCAATTGCACTACTAAGTCTATAAGGTTTCTCTTCTGTGATAAGGCACCAGGTTCCAATACAATTCCTTTCGAGTTACAATCAGACTGGAGAACTGTATTCAGTCCCTGGGGAAACTTTTCCAGCTGATGTGACAAAAACATATCACCTTGCATGCATTAGCAAGGTATTTGGAAAATAAAGCAGATATGTGTGCGTGGGGAGAGGACGGGACTTAGGGGGAGGATGGCAATCAGAGGAATTTCTGTTTCTTGTTATATGGAAAATCCTTGCTCAGATTACTTTAAATTATGCCAAGCACATTCCTGAGAAATTTTTGCCTGATAGTATAAATTTATAGAAAGCAGAGATACTACTGGTATGGTTGTCACTACCAGGCAACCTCAGGAATAGTGCTGAAAACTAAATCCAGATCTTTATTGTGCCTTTACTTCTTTTGATACAACTGTCAGACAGAGCCTCCGGAAACGATCTGCCAAAACAAGTTGCCCAGAAAAGTTTATCCGGATGATCCATAAATTTCACAACCGTATGATGGTGGGAGTCATTGAAGATTGGGATGCCTTCAATCCTATGCCTGTCTCTAAAGGAGTCAACCAGGGCTGTATTATTATTCCCAGCTTTGTTTAGTACCCTTTTTGCTTCTATGCTCATACCTTCAGGAAAATGGATAACAGCAGATAAGTTTTAGGATGGAGAGAAAATTGTACAGTCTTCACTACCTACAGCGCAAAACTTTGACTTTGTCCAAACTGATTTGGGAGCTCATTTGCTGATGGATTGTGCCCTCTTTTCCCAAATGCCAAAATATCAATACTTTCTAAAGTTAGGTAACTAGTTATACAATTCCAACACATAAGGAATACACAGGAGCTGCATATGGCTGGAGGTACTGCTTCTTTACAAAGGAAATAATATATAACACTTCTTATATTATCAACTCTTCTATCAATATAATGATCATCTAAGTATAACATTAAGTAATATTCATACTCTAAAAAATATGATTTGAGACTCTGGTTTACAGGCTTACAAATTTTGTCCTCTGCATAAGTCAGGAAACGGAATGCATATTTCTACGTTTCAATTGGTCTCTTTTCTAATAACCTAATGTGATGAGTTGTTTCCATGACAAGGTTTCCACTACTACTACTATGGGGGAGAGGGTGTTAGATGGGGAGATTCCTTCCACATTCGAGCAAAACAATCTAGTAGCTAAAAACCATAAAACCATAGAAAATTAGGGTTGGAAGGGACCTCAGAAGGTCAACCAGTCCAACCCCCAGCTCAAAGCAGGACCATCCCCAACACTACACCATCCCAGCCAAAGCTTTGTCTACCAGGTCTTAAAAACCTCCAAGGATGGAGATACCACAGAGCCTCTCTGGGTAGCCTGTTGCAGTGCTTTACTACCCTCCTAGCGAGAAAGTTTTTCCTAATATCCAACCTGAACCTCCCTTGCTGTACCTTGAGAGACCATTGTTCCTTGTCCCATCATCTACCACCACTGAGAACAGTCTACCTACATCTTCTTTGGAAGCCTCCTTCAGGTAGTTGAAAGCAGCAATTAAAAATCCACCCTTTAGTCTTCTTCTCCAGACTAAATAAGCCGTTCCCTCAGCCTCTCCCCAGCCTCCTATTTTTTTTGTCCTGTGCTGGACTCTCTCCAATTTGTCCACATCCTTTCTGTAATAGGGGCACCAAAACTGGACTCCAGATGTGGCCTCCCCAGTGCTGAATAGAGGGGAAGAATCACTTCCCTTGGTCTGCAACACACCTACCAATACAGTCCAGGATGCCACTGGCCTTCCTGGCAACAAGGGCACACTGCTGGCTCATATTCAGCTTACTGTCCAGTGTAACCCCCAGGCCCTTTTCT
>NW_017728992.1:201321640-201323569 GCF_001723915.1 Gavialis gangeticus
AAAAAAAAAAAAAAAAAAAAAAATCAGTGAATTCAACCATCAAAATGTATGTAAATGCTTTATTTAACACTTTGAAATAATGTATAAAATTACAAAATAAAGTAATGAACTGTATTGCACAGATGTACTTTCACTTTCTGCTCTTTTGGCTCCCTTCAGCACTCTGAATCAGAGCAGTCTGGGTTCGTGTCAGGTTCAGGGGATGTAGAAGTACTTGGCTGAGGATTTTTTTTGAGGGCTGACTGTAGGGGTTGAAGCCGGAGTTGTGCACTTCCTGAAGAAGGAATCCACTGATAGCTGCACTTTGGGCTTCTTTTCATTGTCAAGCAGCCTGTAACAATTGACTTCATTGTTAACTCCTCTTGCAACTGCAGAACTGTGCTGCATGTCAGGGTCATTCTCATCGAAGTAGAAAAGAAAAGCTTCAAGATGTTTTAAAGCTTCAGCCATGCCTTTGCTGGCTAAGGCCCTTGCTGGTTGAACATCTTCCTCAGCATCTTCCTCCTCTTCATGGCTTCTCTGCTGCTCTATTTGAATGAGGTCCTCATTGCTTAATTCCTCCCTGCTGGAATCGATCAACACCTGAATGTCCTCAGGTTCAAGTTCATCAAAACCAATTTTCCTTCCAAACTCAACAATACTGTCCTGAATTGTCACCACTGGTTCCTCAACCTCTTGAGAATCCAGGACACAGTCTGCCCAAAGCTTTTGCCAGACACCATTCATTGTTTTGGAGGCAACTTAATTCCAGGCACTTGAAACAGTATCTATTGTCTTGCTGGCTATTACAGCCCTTCCAAAACTCTTTTAGGATTGGAGCACCCGCTCCTTCCGTAGCCCTGACTGCCTGGGTGAATGTTTTCCTTATGGCAGCAATTACACCCTGATCCCGTTGGCTGTATGATGAAGGTGGTATTCGGGGGCAGGAAAACAACTTTTATATTATCACTGAGGTCATCAAGTGTGGTAGGATGCCCTGGTGCACTGTCTAAAATGAGAAGTGCCCTGTGGGACAGATTGTTCTCAGCACAATATTTCTCAACTGCAGGACAAAAACAGTCCCTGAGCCAACTCTGAAAGACTGATATTGTCACCCAGGCCTTCTTGTTAGACTTCCAAATGACTGGCAAATTGCTTTTGGGCTCTCTGAGTGGTATACAAGCAACGGTTTCCATTTAAAATCCCCTGGAGCATTACCACCCAAGCAATAAAGTCAGTCAATCCTTGGTCCCCTTGAAACCTGGCATTGACTTCTCCTTGGAAATGTAGATCCTAGAAAGCATCCTCTTCCAGAAGAGGCTGGTCTCAATGTTGAGGACCTGTTGAGTTGTATAATCCCTCCTCAATAATTTCCACAAGTTTATTTCTATAGATGGAAGCTGCTTGGGTGTCAGCACTAGCAGCCTCCCCCCGAACAGAAACATCATGCAAGTTGCTGTGCCTCTTAAATCCTTTGAACCACCCCTTGCATAAAAAGGCTCAAAAGTAGCCTCTCAGGCAATTTTTTCTGTAAATCATCACACAGACTCTTAGGCTTCTGAATAAGCAGCATACTCTAGGGCATTGTCAATGAAAATTATTAGATTTGTGTGCTGCCAATACAGGAGAGTCAATCCTGACACGTGCAGACAGCCTAGGCTGCATACCCTCTGCTCCACCCCTGGGCCTGTCAGTCATCCGTGACCTACTTTTCAGCTTCGCACATGCTCAGTTGCCCACAAAACCTGACCAGGTGCATGCTCAGTCTTTCTGCAGCATGACATAATCTGACTAGAAATTTCTTTGCAGGATAGGATCTGATTGGTCACTAAAATTCATATAAAGACCAGTGAGCCCCCACCAAGGGGGCTGGAGTTGTGGAGAGTTGGGGGAGAGTTAGTGATTAGTTGTCGGAGGTGCGAGCGGTCCTTGGCCTTGTGAGAAGAGGGA
>NW_017728992.1:201328569-201334202 GCF_001723915.1 Gavialis gangeticus
TTGTTGTTTGTTCTGTTCCTTTAATGAGCCGTTGACCAGCCCTGGGACTATTAAGTTGAGCAGCCGCCCCTAGCTCCGGCTAGATAGCAAGGGCTCACTTAAGAACCCCGTGGGCCAACGGACCCCTCTGTTGTTTGTATTTACTGTAACTGAAGAAAGCAACTCTACCTACGCCTTCTAAGTGTAAGTCAAATAAATCACCTTTGTTTAAAACCACTACGCTTACGTGCCTCAGAACTCCACGCCAGAAATCCCGCCTGTTCCGTATCCAGTTTGCCACCACCCGGCCGCCCCACCGTGACCACGACCGTGAGCTTGGCTCGCCAGCTCCGCGGTGTGCCAACAGGCATATGGCGTTGAGCTGTATCCTCAATCCACACACTTAACAACCTCTCCATTTCTAACATAACTGTAGCCCTACTCCTACTGAGTTTCAAAGTATTCAAAGGAGTTACAATTCTACCACATTCTTTTGTCTTTATTTTTCAATATGGTCCTAACAGTTGATCCAGCCAAATTCAATGCTCTACAGACCTCATTCTGGTGTTCCTTTGCTTCAATTTGCTTCAGGAAAGCCAATTTAAGCTCCAGCGTTATGCTTTTTCACTGTTTTTTCTCAGCACTTGCACTCTCAGAGTCAGTTTAAAGTTTCTGACTCACAGTGCAACTCAAAAAATGAAGCAAGACAGGGACACAAGCATGAATGGGCACAGGGCACGAAAGAGCACAGAGCACGAACATTTTTGACGAAGCAAGATGGCGACGAGGCTGCGCACCACCAAGGCTCCCTGCATGATACCCACAAGCGTTATAGGAAAACCCACGAGCACCAAGTGAAACCGAGTATCAAAGTGAAACGAGCATTATAGAGAAATAACGTTAAGCGGAGGTTGCCTGTACTGAACAAAGCCAGCCCCAGAACCAATCTTTGGGGTGCTCCACTTGACACTGGCTGCCAACTAGACATAGAGCCATTGATTACTATGCTTTGAGCCTGACACTCCAGCCATTTATATATCCACCTTACAGTCCGTTCATCCAACCAACCCAGACTTCCTTAGCTTACTTGCGAGACTGTTGTGGGAGGCGTATCAAAAGCCTCGCTAAAGTCAAGGTAGATCATGTCTGTTGCTTTTCCCACATCCACAGAGCCAGTCACCTCATCATAGAAAGCAATCGGGTTGGTCAGGCATGACTTGCCCCTGGTGAATCCATGCTGATTCTTCCTAATCACCTTCTTCTCCTCCAAGTGCTTAGAAATGGATTCCTTGAGGACCTGCTCCATGATTTTTCCAGGGGCTGAGGTGAGACTGACCAGTCCGTAGTTCCCTGAATCTCCGTTCTTCCCTCAAAGAGAGCAGCTTTTAATTCTGCGCAAAGTAAGCTTCCAGTACTGGGCTCTTCAATAGACTTAAAAGCAGAACCAAAGGGGCATGATCCCCACCACAACAGTTATTTTTCTGTTCACTTCCCCCAAGAATACTTGGGCCTCTGGGCACAGCTACAACATATGGAAAAAGACGTGTCTTATTCCAGAGCCTCTTCAACATGATGCATCCATTACAAAGGTGTTGGTGATAGGTACCATCTGTGGAGTATTTTATAAAAGAAGTTTCTGCCTACACTTTCTGACCTTTATTTCATAATTTTCTTGTGAATCAATCATTTTTTCCCCCCCATTCCTTGTAGGCTCTCTTCTCCAAATAGCATTAGGTAGTAATACTTCCAACAGAGACTGAATTCCTTTTCTACAGGTATTTACCCTTTATGTGGGATAGATGTTCCAAATTCCTAGTTTCCTACACATTCAAATCCTGAAAGCCTTTACTGCACACCTGCAAGCATTATAAGCTTATTCTTGAGCATTATATGCTAGAAATAAAGAGTGCAGGAAAGGTAAGCTTAAGTATATACAAATGCAACATATTATGCCTAATTATTTCCATTCTTTTCCTCTTCCCTACTCCCTGCCATGACAGATTGCATTTCCAAGCCACCCTCCTGTGACAGGAAACTGAAACAAGCTTTATGTTGCCTAAACAGGTAAAATACAGAAAAATGTTTACTGAAATTGCAAGTGTGTTTAGTTAATATCTTAATATACTAAGAATGTAAATTGTTTGGATTTTGTTGTACGGAAGCTAAACTCCACATTTGTGACAGAAAAACTGAACTAGCCCAAACAAAAGTGACTACCGTGTTTACCAGAAGAACAAGATGTTTACGCAAGAACCACTACAGTGTAGTATGTTATTTCCGCAGTACTAAAATATGTTTTCATCTGTGACTCTACATTTAACCAGTTAACATAATTTTCATAATGATGTTTCACAATATGAACCAAAAATCAAAACCTTGTAAAAGAAGAGAAACATAGCTATCAGGCCACTTAAAAAAACAAAAACAAACAATCTTGGGGAGAAAAAAAAAAAAAAAAAAAAAAAAAAACAATCTGGGGGAAAAAAAAAAAAAAATCTTGGGGAGAAAAAAAAAAAAAAAGCTACCAGGCCACTTAAAAAAACAAAAACAAAAAATCTTGGGGAGAAAAAAAAAAAAAAACAATCTGGGGGAAAAAAAAAAAAAAAAAAAAAAAAAAAATCAGTGGAGACAGGAATAATTATACCTGCCTTCTGGCTCCTTCTGCATTTGTACTATCCCTTTTAATCTACAATCTGGTTTAATGTTTTTCATCACTGTTCCTATCTAGTGTTTTATCCCACATTTTTTCCTATTGCAGATACTATGGCTGAGAGCAGATGGATATATTATTTCCAATAAGCTCTCAAGTAGGATAATGTTAGAATTAACAAGTGATGGTTTATCTGAAGAGGAATGATTATTTTCTGATGAGGAATGATACTTTTTCTTTTATACATTATAATTTTATATTACAAACTTTCCTAATTAACACTACTCTCAAATATAGATGATTGTCATAGACTTTCTAGAACAATAACACACTAGGGTAAAGGTGGCCAAACAAGCCATATGCAACTCACTAGCACAGTACTCTCTGGGACTTCTCTGCCAAAGCCCACCCACTTCTGCCCAAGGTGGCTCCGGGGGACACTGGGCTGCTGGGGGCCAGGGCTGCAGCTGCACCACTTGCCCTGGGGGTGTGCTCCCCACGGGGAAAACAAAAGTGGCTTGGCAATGGGGGGGAAGGGAAGGGAAGGAGGGCAGTGGTCACCTCCACTCCAAGTTGCTCAGCACCTCCCCCACCCCCACCAGCTTCCTGGCTTCAGTGGAGGGTCGGATGTGGCTGCCAGGGTGAGCAACTCTGGCCACCCCTGTGCTAGGGTCTACTGGATCTCATTTTTCAGAGCTGGAATTGATGCCCAGCTGAATGAGCCCAATTAGTCTATCAAGAGAGAACTATTCTTATTCTGAAATGTCACCCCATTAAGTGTCTTCTAACCACGTTGTGTTCATTTACAGCAAAATTAGGAATTCATATTTATTTTAAGCTGACTACCATACATACCTTTAGTACTGAGTGTTTTTGCTGTGACTTCCAGTTTCTCCAAAGGTTCTGTTCCAATATTTTCTAATTTAATGACAAGTTGCTGTGTCTCCCCATTATAAAGCTGGACAGACACATTGGTGGAGATTTCATCCCCTGAAGAAGGTTGAAGTGTGTGAGCAGACCTATTAACAAAGAAAGGTAGAAATGAAATAGTATGTTACACATTATATCCCAATGTAAGAGCCCGTTCACAATGTAAAACCACACCCACAACAACCATAACAAAAGAAACCTTGTTGGTATGCAAAATACTGGTTTTAAAACCAATCATTGGAATTATCATCTTGTATTTCTTCAACTCAAATGTTAATGGCTTGTTGCCAGCATTTTCAAGAACTATTAGGAGTAAGAAGTATGTTTTCTGAAAGATTAATCATGGCATTCACACAGGATAAAACATTTGTTTCTTGCTCTAAGAGTTCGTTAAATGATATGCTGCCAGTATCATAATGAAAACAAATTGAGAAAGCATGAAAGAAAGCAAGATGGATGAGATGTCATCATCTTTTTCTAAATGAGAAATTTCTAATAATTTTGTTACAGTACATCAACTGAAAGGAGACCAGAGTACAAGAAACAAAACAAAAAGGTTTGGGTTGGTTTTTTTTAAGTCAAGTGAGAAAGGGAAACGTGCGATGTCCAGAACAGAGCGAGAAAAATATTCTAATTAAGAAAACTGACTAAGCAGCCCCCTGCCCGAAATAACTGCCTGCTCCTGGACTAGAGGCCTTGAACTTGGCTAATTTGAGTGCTTGCTGAGTACAGGTTAAGGTAGAAGCCAGACTAGAGTGGATTCTGCACAGAACTAAATTAAACGAAGGTGAAACAGTAAGTACAGGTAAGTACTAGGAGGTTGAGAAGAAAGGAGAGGAGGAATAATGGAGCATGTCAGAGATAAGTAGGAGGTTAAGAGTTCATGAGGATGCAGGGTATTTTTTATACTGAAGGGAATGAGCAAGAAAGCAGAAGCATCCAAGAAGGAAGTGCGGAAGGGAAGTGGGTGCAAAATAAGCATCAACTGAAATTAACCGTTGGTAAATTTGGTGGTAAAATCTGCATGTTCTGTAATCTGGCTACTCTTCTTTGTTAAAAACTTATGAGAAAAGGTTGTTTCCATGGAAACACAATCATCATAGTTTTTAACCATGTTTTGGTTTTTTTTGTTTAAAAAACTAAATTCTTTATTTAATACAGAAGTGGACTGTGTATTTTTCAATTGTTTTAAACTCTCCTGTCAAATACAGATACCAACACAATAGCCTAATATCTTCAGAGCCTTTTGGAATAGTAGTGGTAGATGGCAAGAAGGACCAGAAAGTCTGTGATTTGTACTCAGATTTTAAGACTTCCATATGCACACTGCAGTCCACCTTAACTTGGCTGGCTGTGGATTCTTCTTGCTATATAATGAAGCACCCTCTGGTCTCTCCACTTACTGAACAGAAAGTGTCAACATCTTAGAAAGCACACATCAAGAAAGTATCCTGCAGTGTCTGTCTTGTTGCTATAATGTATCAAAGACTTACTGTACTTGCTGAAATAGCCATCCATAGGTATCTCAGCTTTTTCACAGCAGAAGTCCCTTGTAGCTTTATCCGCATACTATATTTGCGGTTCACCCAAGAGAAAACTGTCTTACTCATTTAAAACCTTTATTTTGATAGCCTTTTAAATTATTTGAATGAGCACACTTTAATTTAGCTTTATATCAAGGATGTCAGTTTTACTCTGTAGCAAACTTAATTATGACTTCCAGTAAATTTATCTTGTTACACTGACCTTTGCTAATCAATGTATTTGGATAAAAGCTGCACACAATGCTGCAATGCGCTTACTAATTCCTTATACACCAAGTAATAGATTGAATTTCAAAAAGGTTAAAAAAAAGTAGGAACATACAGGTCTAACAGATTTAAAGAAATTACAGTAAATTTAGTAGTAATGAAGGAAATACCATCTGCTACACAGAAACATGCTCATTTTTTGAAACTTTTTGACATTAGCAGCCTAACAAGTACTGGATTGCTTTTAGAAAGAATTAGATATTTTTCACAGAATCACAATGAGGGTTGGAAGGGACCTCACAAGGTCGCATCTAATCCAGACA
>NW_017728992.1:201339202-201343177 GCF_001723915.1 Gavialis gangeticus
TAACAAGTACTGGATTGCTTTTAGAAAGAATTAGATATTTTTCACAGAATCACAATGAGGGTTGGAAGGGACCTCACAAGGTCGCATTTAATCCAGACACTGCTCAAAGCAGGACCAGCCCCAACTACATCATCCCAGCCAAGGCCTTCTCTACTTGGGTCTTAAAAACTTCTAAGGATGGAGATCCCACAACCTCTCTGGGTAGCCTGCTCTGATGCTTTACCACCCTCCTTATGAGAGAGTTCCTCCTAATACCCAACCTCAATTCCCTTGCTGCAACTCGAGACCATTGCTCCTTTTTCCGTCATCTGTCACCACTGAGAACAGTCCAGCTCCATCCTCGTGGGAACCAGCCTTCAGGTAGTTGAAAGCTGTCATTAACCTGCCCCCTTCTCCCCCGGTCTTTTCTTCTCCAGACTTTATGACCATCTAAAACATTAACAACCAGCAAAAATTTATAAGTTTGTTATATATTCCATACATAGAATCTAATTATTAGAGAGTTGAGTTCCCCACAGCCACTGCAGCAGGGAAAGCAGTGGCAAGAGGGCAGGCAAGAGGGGAGCAGACTGACCCCTGCCACTGCTGTCCCCACCCAGCTTGGTAGCAGCTGCAGCAGCAGCTTCAGCCAGGCCCCAGGGCTGGGACTGGGCCAGGACCTGCCACACCCCTGCTACCAGGCCAGCCTTGGGCTGAAGCACACTTGCTCTGTGCCCCAGGCTGGATCAAGTCTGGAGCAAGGATAAGTGGCAGGGTGGAGAGGGGTGGAGGGGCCTGAGATGGAGGACAGGATGGCAGGGCAGGAGCAGAGGCAGGCAGCCACTCTGGCTGTGCCAGGTCAGGCCTGGAGCCACAGCAGCTGCCTGTCCCTCCCACCGCCCGGTACTCTATTTCAAGACAAGGAGATCCCTCCCATGTTATATCTACTCTATCTACTCATGTGGCAGGTTACAGCTATTGTCAAAGATAAATCGCTGCAGTCAAAAGAGAAGGGGAGTGGTTTGCACCAAAAAATTTTCTTCTTTGCAGTCTCCTTCAACCATGTCTTCAGCAAAAGCATCACAAATCAGCCTTTCAATGAAGAGATGAATGTGAAGTGAATTCCACTACTTCATCTTCTAACAATAATGTTGGTACTCTGTATGCTTCACCAAAAATACCTCTTTTCATTGAAGTTAATGGAAAAATTCATGGAAATTTTTCAGATATTGATCAAACTGGTATGAAGAGGTTTTTGTATTCAATTTCTAATCATTGGGCATCCAACTTAACCATGTCTTTGCTGGAGATGTTTATGCTGAAATTACGTTATTTCAAATAGTAAAAAATGCTTGTGTGGTAGAATTTGATAAACTGAATCCAATTTACAAAACTGCAAGGAGAAAAGTACCCTAACAAATCTTCTGAATGCTGAACTGGAAGATTTAGAGAAGGAGGTTTTTGTTGTTTTGGCCGAGTTCCTCTCAGCTCTCTACCGCATGGTTGGTGGACAACATCCACAACAAGGGTGCGATCAGCTCCGTGGCTGTAATTCCAAACTCGCATAAATCATACAGGTCAGCATAATTCTGACTGATTATAAGTACCAGCAGCCATACCCTAGCATTATTTAGTACTGCACTCAAAATATGCAAATGATCTCTGTTCTCATAATTAATGGCCACCTTCAATTTGAAGACACTCTAAGGTCTTCAAATATGCCAAGTGAAACAGCAATCGGCTACTGCTGAAGAACAGGTGCAGTCCCCGATTAATCTTCATGGACATTCTTGATGCCAGGATTTTTGTAGGTGAAACTCAAAATTCCATTTCAATGTCTGAATCCATATCACAGTCCATTTAGGAGTATGGGGGGGGGAAGAGAACCCCAAATGTTCCGATGCCAAAAACAAGTTCCTGAACTTATGTGAGAACCCTAAACGAAGTCCACTTGCAGAAGCCAAAGGGAAAATTATCACAGAATGCAATCAAGTACCCTCACCCCCTCTCGACCCACATGTCTAGAGCCAAGATCTTTTCGATTCACCTTGTTGCTTTCCCGTTATTATTGCATTTTTAAAGGATATAAAAGCAAACAGTTCTGGCATAAGTAAGCAAGTTAAACAACAAATAGCAGCACACAAAGGAAAAGGCATAAAGTCTGGCAGAGGAAGAGAAATGAGAACACCTGGGAATGGATACAAAGAATGGAAGAGAGTTGCAAGACAAACAAACAAACAAAAAACAGTGATCAAAGCTAAGAGTGAGGTACTGGAGGAGTGATAAAGAAAGCTGATAATGCCAGAAGGAGAAATGATCTTAACACAAGGTAGCCAAGAGCAAAGCAAATGCAAAGAAGGATGTAGGCATTAAGGTCATCAGGAGAGAAGAGTGCAGCATCCTGACATGAGGAACATATCAAAAAGCAATGGAAAGTCTACTTTGAATGGTTCTGAAATGTAGAAAAGGAAAGGAGTGATTAGAAGTGGCACTCCTGGTAAGAGGACCATTTGTGGGAATAAGCAGAGAAGAAGTCATGAAATACAGTGAAGAATGTGAATGCAGGAAGGGCTAGTGGACCTTCACAGATGACAGAAGGCATGATTAAAGCATTGAGTGAAAAAGGAATACAAAGGGCCTGCAACATACTACAACAGATACAGTATGAACAAAGAATGTCAGCAGGTTGGGAGCATAGTGTTATAGTGACAATTTACAAGTAAAAAAGGTATCCTAATGTGTGGGTTGATTATCAAAGTATTCTACTAGAGTACCTGATAAAAGGTCCTGGAAAGATTAGCTGATGCAAAGGAGGGAAACCATCATGAAAGACAGTATGCACTTCATATTTGTGCCAGGAAAATGCACCACAGACCCAATCTTTATAGAAAGGCAGGTGCAGAAAAGAATTTGAAACACAAAAGCAAGTTGTACATTATGTTTGTGGACCTGGAAGAGACATATGTTTAGGTGCTATGGGAGTCTGTATGTATATGAAAAGGAAAGGTGTATGTGAGAGTCTAATAAAATTAATACAAGTAACACACAGTGAAGCAGTCAAAACAGTGCTTGGAACGATGGCTCCTTCAATGGGCATTGGATTACACCCAAGATCAAGCCAAAGCCCCTTCCAGTTCATAACTGTGGTGATCATAATGAGAGAAAAATGGCAGCATCACAGGCATTGCTGTATGCTAACAACCAAGTCACCATGGCAGATACAGCAGAGGTACTCCAGCAAGCATGAGCAAAGTGGTAGGAACATCTCCACTATGGGGAGCTGGAAGCCAACATTCAAAACCAGATTAAGTTATGTCAGACACAAGTAATGGAAAACTAAGCATTTCAACAACAGAGTGCCCAGTACCTCTCTCACACAAAGAAAGCAAATCAGTGGGCACCTTCATAAGCAATAAAGGAATTTGTGAAGAGGCTCTCAGATAACGAACAAGTGCAGCATGAAAGAAATGGAAAGAAATGAGTTGTTAACCTGCAGTAAGATGCCAACCACACCAAGGATCAACTTATACAAAACAATCAGATGTGACAGAACCCTCAGCCATAACAAAAAAGGAAGAGAAGAAGATACCAGAAAGCACACAGCTGAGGATATCGAGATGAACTGCAAGCGTCAGTCCAGAAACAAGAGGAGAAATTATGATATCAGAGCACACTTAGGAGTGTACACACACACACACAAAATCACTGAGAAGGTCAAAAACTAAACTGAAATGGTTTGACTACATACTGAGGGAAGACAGAAAGACTACTGTTCAAATGATCTATGAAAAGACCCTGGCTAGCAGTAGGCCAGAGGATGACCCAGACTGAAGTCGACAGGGGAAACCAGGAGAGATGATATCTGAGTATCCTTCCAGCAGATACAGTAAACAACAATTGGAGTGCAGTGATCTGCACTATGAGGTGGGGACCACAGCCATGAAGGAGGAAGAGAAGAATGATGACTGGTCAATTGATTTTTCTTTTTTTATTATT
>NW_017728992.1:201343398-201346132 GCF_001723915.1 Gavialis gangeticus
GGGTCATGGTGCAGGTTGAAGAAAGGTAAATGCCTCAGTCTACCTGGGTCTGATTCTTCAGAGTACTTGGCATTACAGAGTTCTTAACATGTTCAAAGCAGAGCTGTCATTAAGCTCAGCTGCTGGGCTAAATGTCTAACATTTCTCCTCCTGTCTTAAGTTTGGGACCCAAAACACAAGAATCATGTATCCATCACCTGAGAAAGTACTGCTGCCTAGCACCACTAGTAACTCTGCAGTAGACACAGGGATAGAAAATTGTTCTTAAAGGTTACATCCAACTGCCTTACACAAAGGGCCATTCCTTCCTGTAAGGCTCTGCTTCATGATGCACCTTCCGACCTCAACAAATGAAATAGGGCCTCGTAAGGAAGCTGTGTAGCGTAGGGAGGCTGTTCACTACACAGTCTTAAATGTTCCCAGACTACAACACATCCTATGAACTTAATGAGGCCTCTAGGGAGTGGGGGATGAAGGGAGGCAGAAGCAGCCAACACAGCAATTTAAAGACTATCATACTGTGTGCACACAAGGGGATCAAATTAAGGTTGCACAGACCATCTTAACCCTGGCAACTTCAAATTTCCAATTTCTTGATTTGAAACCTTCAAACACCTTAAATATAAGAAGAGTTTACCAGTTCTGTTCACTTCAGAGGAGGATATACTTGACTGTCTTTAAAGAAATGAACCTGAAAAAAGATTCCATCATGCAAAACCATACTACCCCCCACCCCAGCCTGCAAGTGTGATAATCAGGATTAACATCTTCAGATTCACAGCAGGATCCTCTAGTACTTGAGTTAACAAGTGTAGCTGGCAGCATTAAAGAGCAACAGAAAATTCTTGCTTTCTGTATGGACCTGCACTGGAGGGGAAAGGGATAAAAAGGAGTATTTTTATTATTATTTATTAAATTTATACATTTGCTTTCTACAGAAAGTCTTCAAGATGTCTTACAATAAAAAAGACAAATTATAGCAACAAACAAAACATTAAAAATAGAGTAATGTAATAAACTACATACTCCCCAAGGAGCAACAAGGTTTTAGGTTATAATAGTAAGCAGTGTGGGTTAAAAGTTCATGTTCAGTGCAAGGCCCCCCTACACTGCTTAAACTAGAGCTGCTAATATGACTTAAACCTAAGTCATGTCCATTTTAACCAAAGAAAAGAACAGACCTGCTTTGCAGGCTGATACTGGAAAGCAGGCCTGTTCTGTGTTATAGCAATAGCATAAATTTCTGAATATTATCATTTCTAATCAGCATTATCCAGAACTGCCTGCTAATTAACAAGGATGCATAATCTATGCACAACTAATATAAACAATATAAGCCGTCCTATCACTGGTCTGACTAAACTAACCAAACAGACCTAAGTTGACACAGCAACCTGAAGTTGCAAATATGCTATTTCATTGGTGTCAAATTGTTCCCTTTGAAAAGGTAATAATTACATTCTTGCCCCTAAAACACTAATAACGAAGATGACTGACCTTGCAATTGTACTGCCTAATTCACAGTAAGCAGCGATTTGTCCAAGGCAGATACAATCACTGCCCTCGGGAGGGAAAAAGGACATAAACAAAGACACAGTAACCGAGACAAGCACTGCTAAGTGTTCATGCAAATTTAACTATTCTAGTTCAAGCGTCTACCAGCAGAAGTTCCAACTTCTGTCATTCAAGTTTCCTGTCCAATCAAACCAAATTAAGCAGAGAATAAGGACATTTTGTATAATTAGTCTTGAAACCTTTCCTTTTTTTTTTTTTTTTTTTTTTTTTTGCAGGAATATCATTTTGTGAGAAAACCTGGTTAATACACAGTTTGATCTGTTGAAGGAATAGAATATATTTTTCTGTTACTGTTTTAATATGCTCAACATTCATGACTTCATACTAGCACTAACTGCCATACAATCTGTACAAACCTAAGAAAATTTCAGAGAAAAATCAAGTGAGATGGGTAATAAGAAGATTGAATGAATGAAGCTAAGATAGCAAACTATGTAGATCTGTACATTCCGTTAATACCTTTGGGACAAATTATCAGAGCCCGTAAAGACAATGCAAACGTTCTAATCTAATAAAAGCCTTACCACTTCGGTCTGTCGGTCCATAACGCTCCGGGCCAACTGCGCATGCGCAGCCCGGAAGACAGACAGACAGACAGACAGACAGACAGACAGACAGACGGACAGACAGACAGACAGACAGACAGACAGACAGACAGACAGCGGAGCTGAGGCAGGTGGGGCCAGGCTCTGCTCCCCGCTCTGGGGACCGGCTGTGTGGGGGGGAGGCATGGCTTGCAACCATGGGGAGGGGAGGTGGCACGCCACCATAGGGTGCCGCAAGGAGAGCAGGCAGGGAGGCTCAGGCAGAGCCCACCAAATGCAGCACAAAGCCACAGGGCAGGGCACGTCCCCCACACCCGCTCCCCTGCACAGCACCCTGTGGCCACACAGGGAGTGGGCATAGGGGGCACGTCCCTTCCCCGCATGGCACCCTGTGCCCCCCCTGCCGCATACTCCGCCATACACAGCTGGCGGGTGCTCCTGGGGCAGGGAGGTAGGGCGCGTGGCTGCAGGGTGCCATGAGGGGAGTGGGCAGGGGGCCATGCCCTCTGGCTGTAGCACATGGCTGCTGGGTCGGGTGCACCTCCCCTCGCCCTGACTGCTCCCTGCACAGAACCCTGTGGCCAGCCTCTCCCCTCCCCCCCCCCCCCCCCCCC
>NW_017728992.1:201346142-201348845 GCF_001723915.1 Gavialis gangeticus
CCCCCCCCCCCCCTGCCCCCCCCCGCCCAAAACCCCCTGGCCCCGCCCCCCCCCCCCCCCCCCCCCCCACACATGCCCAGGGTGCCATGCAGGAAGCCAGGTGGGTGGAGTGGGGCACGCGGGCAGCACCTGTCAAATGCAGCCCACGGCTGTGGGGTGAAGCATGTCCCCCGTGCTTGATCCTCACACAGCACCCTGGAGGCATGGGCCACACCCCTCCCCCGTGCCACCAGCTGCAGGGTGCGCAGGGGTGGTGGGGCGCACAGGTGCATGTGTGTAGCTGTGTGCGTGGCATGGCATGTGGCTGGGAGGTGTGGGGGGGGGCGCATGGGGTTGGACAGAGTAGGGAGGGAATGGGAGAGTACAGACCCAGAGAGGCAGCAGCGCTCTGTCCCCGCCGCCTGCCCATCATTCTTGACAAGCACTTTGCTAGTTTACAATAAAATCATTAACACTGAGAAACCTTCATTAGCAACATTTCAATGAGACCAACCTACAGTTTGGCTGCAGGACAATGTGTGCAACCTATTACTAAAGATTACTTCCTTGGGCAGATGGCTATATTTTATTCCATGTCTCCTCCGAGGGCAAGAAAATAGGGAAGGGAATGATTAGAACAGCTATGCCCAAACTCAGGTTTTACGCAGTTAACTGTTTAACAGTGATGCCTAATGAACACTTTGAAGAGGATGTTGAGTCTGTAAAAAAAACATCCTTCTGCTATAAACCACATCTCAGTACACACCCCTTGGGACTCCCAAGATGTTAATCAATAAAAATCAGAGATGATCAGAGTTAACATTTTTTATATTTCTAGGGTAAAAATAAAACCAACAAAATGAAATTCTGAACATTTTTGAGCATTAAAATGAATCAAAAAACAAGGACACAAATCCTCTTTTAAGCCTCAATGTGTGTGTTCTTTTTCACTAAATTGGATGATACTCCATAGTAATTATATGCCCCGATTATAAACAGACAAACTTTTACAACTACAAGCAGAAATATAAAAATACACACCCAGCTCTTCATTTATTCCAAGTGTAATGTCCACCTAACTCCATTCATACCTTGGCAAAGAAGTACTGATCTGCAGCCTTGGCAAAGCTGGAATGACTTCTACCATACATCCATTAGTCTTCAATCCCGGCAGATTATCCAAAAGGCAATCGCTGACGACTCCAAAGACTGAAGTGTGATATCCTGTTTTGAAAGGGAAATACCTAGGTTTGTCTTGGGTTATTTGTTTCATGAAAGGATGGAATACACAAGTTTAACAATTCAATGCTACAAATGATTTTCTTGAGCAAAGGCAACCTCTGCTATAAAAATAATTATTAGGAGAAGACCATGTGACAAGTGTTTTGAAATACTCTGCTGGACACTTTATATGTACAATGCGTCATGCAAATATCATGAATTTACAGCCACAGTGAAAGCAGGTGAGCTGTCAACATCTGTATATTTCCTCATATATGCGATGGTGTTTTCAACTTTTATATTTAGAAAAATACACATACATTTATTATATATAGTTATATATATAATAGGTCAATATAAATTATATTCTCCCTCAGAGCATGAGGCCTCAAACGTATCCATCAGGAAAAAATAATTTACAACAACCCAGTTTAAAAGAAGAGATATATAAAAGATAACCCTTCTTGTGTTACAACTTCCATTGGCATTTAATCATGCTTTACTGAACAGTTATATTTTCAAAAAAAATAAGTTTTATTTCAATTTCATAGGCAATTACCTCAATTCTATTTGGTGAAGAATCAATATCTACTACCCAGACATGCAGGAGAACTCTTGTGTTAAACAATGAGATGGCAAAACGGGAAGAGCTGAGTGATGAATGGGCACACGGGGACAATTCACTGTTGCTTTACTTTAATGGAATCTAATTTTGGTTCAGACAGTAACAGAATAAGAAAACAAATAGCAAGAATTTTTGCAGAATCCGTGTGGCACTTTTCTGAAAGGAGAAACTTATTTTGGCTATGGCTATGACTACAGCTGCCTCATTAAATATTCTAATATGAATTTACTAATGAAGGTTGAAATAAAATTTAATTTCAATTCCAGGATGTTAAGTTAACACACAGTTTGGTATCAAAAAACTAAAACACCCAGGTGGCTTATTCTTGTTTGACACAAACTCTTTTGAACACTTCAGTTTTCTTTTATTACTGAAATATTTTACAAAAAAAAGTGATGGGCACAGAAAATGTGAAACCAAGAAATAGAAGATGAGCAAAAACAAAGGGAAAAATGTATCAGATGGAATAGGGACTTACAGGGGAAAGAGAAAGCCTGACAAATAAATATTTTTCTGTATTAGTCTTATTTACTCTGATACACCACTTTCGTGGATCATTTTTAAATCATTCTCCATGATAAGAATTAAAATGTACATTTGCCTCAGTATTGGTTCATTTGCCAAACTCCAGCATTTTACTTCCTCTATATTAAGAAGGAATACACATCCTCGTCAATTAGCAAAGAATCAGAGGAAGGGCACTCTGAAGTGCTTTGGGTTAGAATACAAGGCAGTCAAAGGGAAAGGGACTTAACGGTGGGGGTCTACTACAACCAAGGGGAAGAGCTAGACCAGGAACTCTTCAGCCAGCTCACGGAGGTAGTTAAGTCAAAGGATGCGGTCATCATGGGGGACCTGAACTTTCCAGACATCTGCTG
>NW_017728992.1:201350855-201352385 GCF_001723915.1 Gavialis gangeticus
ACTCCATGATCTGCTCAGGTCCCTTCCAACCCTAGAAACTACGAACCTTAGACTCCTTTTTGCTGGAACCCAACATTAATGCAGCAATCTTTCTTCCACCAAACTCAGGAACGTATAAGGTACCTTTTCATTTCATTTTATTTCCTATTTCTCATTATCACTATTGCTTTTCTTAAGTTTATTAACTATGTGTTGTCTTGTATTACAACACACTGTATGCTTTAACGCAAAATTTCTGGATAAGAAACTTACAATACATATGGCAATCTTATCCGATTGTTTCATTAATATAATGTCAACTGCAAGATTCACCTTGCATTCTCTGCATGCATTTAAAAAAAAAAAATTCTCAATAGCAGGCCAAACTAGCAATCTGCTAATACAGTACACACCTTTGTAATATTTAGTTTTTTTTACCTCTCCATATCCTCTCAGATTTAGGATCTTATTGTAATAACAGTAAAGAATAGACATCTAAAAATAAAGTGATACATTTCTGAGCATTATGGGTTAACAACTCACACTATGCAATACTACCTTCTCTGCTGAAAGAAGGTTACCTTCTTTATTGGAAGCTCTTGTCATATACCAACTTTCTGGAGGTTTCAGTATTGGAAATGCGAAATAAATCCTAATTTAAATTACCCAGTCATCAGGCAAATTAATTAAACTCTGTAGCTACTTCCCTTATGAGAACCATAAAAACATAACCCTTACCATTAATAGTGATCTGCCCAGTGGTTTGAGGAACACCAACAAGAGTCACTGGATAGAGCCCAGATTCAGCAGGAAGAGAAAGAGCAGCAGGAAGAGATTCAAATTCTACTCCAGCTGTCAGGAGACCCTGGGGGAAACAAATGCTTATTTCATCTAGAGACACTGAAACATATTATTAATTTAATGCTGTTGTGTGTACTCCAAAACCTAGCTGATTTGGCATATTTTATGTACTTAATTAAAAACAAAGTATATGTCCAAGATAATGAATAAAATGAACATGAAATGCAGTTCAGAAAAATTTATATTTACGTTCACCGAGTCAAAATGGAAGATCCGCACAGAGAGATAAAAGCACTTACAACATTAAGACCACATACAAACATGATGTTTCCACTGGGAGAATCACTGCTCTCTCAGTAGAAATTGCCAGCATCCAGGTATTCATTCAGTTTCACCCAGAGAAAACACGCCTCATCCAAAAGGAAAATCTTTTAGACTGACACTTAGACCATCTCCCCTGCAAGAGACCTTCTCCCACTAGGATAATCACCTGTACACTTGATGAGCAGCTTCCAGTGTCTTCCACAGACTAGAAGGAGCAGAAACTGTTTCCAAGCCGCCCCACTCTCCCTGGGGACCAGGAGCAGCGAAGCAGCCGCTGTTCCCCATACCTTCCCCAGACAAGGATCACCCCAGTCTGGGGAAAGTGCAAGGAAAACAAAAAAGGGGGAAGTAGCAGAAGAGGGAAAAAGGGAAAAGCTGCAGGATGGAACACCTATACACAGCCTCTCCCAGGATAGGGACAGAGGT
>NW_017728992.1:201357385-201375136 GCF_001723915.1 Gavialis gangeticus
GGGAAGTAGCAGAAGAGGGAAAAAGGGAAAAGCTGCAGGATGGAACACCTATACACAGCCTCTCCCAGGATAGGGACAGAGGTTACACAAACTGGTTTAAGTGATCAGAAACTGGTTTAAACCTGTAACAGAACATGGGTTCAGTGCACATAAACCAGTTTCAAAATGTCCAAAACTGGTTTACAATAAACCTGGTTGAATGTAGTACCAGACTTAACTGATTTGAGTCAAACCAATTTATGGAACTTGGGTCCCAAACCACTTCCTGGTTTAAGTTAAATCGGAGTCCCCCAGCATCCCAGAATGCTTTTCACCCCTTAGCTAGGCTGGGCTGGGCTGTCTGCTCCAGAAAGCAGGACTGGCCCCACCCCTATCCTTCCTAGCTGGAGGTCCAGCTGGCTGGAAGGAGATGGAGACTGCAGCTGGGAGACAGCATCTTCCTGGCTTCCCCCTGCCCCCACCCTCACCGCTCAAGCGGGGATCTCTCCTCTCCCACAGCACAGACCCCAGCTGGCATCTGGTCACGGTCACAACACCCCCATGCTAACTAATGCTGAGAGGTGTCTATGTGTTTGTGTCTCCAAATTCACTGGAACAAAGGCAGAAAAAACAGTATCTACTTAGGGCTTTTTGGAGCTAATCAACAGGTCTGCTGGTAATGTCCCTCCATTCTTTCTTAAAATGCTTTGTAAGATGCTGTTTAAGAAGAACTTGAACTAATGAGAGAAAGGCTTTGCTTTCTCGATGAGCTGATAAGCTTTGTGTTCTGATAAGCTCCCTGCTGGCTGGTGCCTTGCTGTCAGTGTTCAACAGAGACAGAGGTGTCAGAAATGACCTGGTTTGCAATGAATGCAGTGCCTGTCAGTTTGCTGCAGCCAGTATGAAGAAGCAGGGAGAGGGAGACTGAAAAACTCAGTATTATCAACAGCTGCATGCAGTCCACACAAGCAGTCCTCCTTCCCCACCCCCCTCACTGCCGCAGAGTGCTGGCTGAGGGCTGGGGTCTGGCAACACTGCCTGCCCCTTGAGCAGCAAGTCAGGAGAAGAAGTCTGATGAGAACAGGTAACCCCTCCCTCTCCAGGCACACCCTGGCTGGGGACTGTGCAGGCCAGGGTGGGGGTTTAAATCCCTCCCTAATTGAAGTGTCCTGCCAAGGCCTGGCCACCCTCCCCTGTCCCTCTCAGCTCAGTACTGTACAAGGGAAGGGAGGGCTCGCTCTATTGACCCCCAGGTTTTAGCCTGAGCCACTGCAGGCATGTGCCGACATTTTCTGATTCAAAAGTGAATATCTATTAACTTGCAAATTGGCTCAATCTCTGCAGGTTAAACTAACCTGCAAAGACTGAATCAATTGAGGCTTGGGCTTTGTGAATGTCTGCCCCCAGCCCCAGAAATGTCTAGCACTAGAAATGAACATCTGTTTTTACCCAAACTGTACACTGAAAAAGCTTATCTGCTTTCTGAAGCCTGAATATGGTATACAACAGAGTGACTCACAAACCAGAGACAAAATAAAGAAGCACAGCTCAGTATTTCTAAATGCGGCAATACTTTCCCTATCAAATGACTTAACACATCAGTTTAAGTATTAAACAGTTTTACTATAAATTGCTATATCCCCGATATTTTGGGGAATATACAAACTTCAATAAATACATGACAACACATTTACTTAAATTCAAAATAATAAGGACATCAATGCAAGGTTTTTAGCCCCATAACATCATACAACACAACCTAATTAAACTAAGCAGCATTAGAAACGCTTTCACTGAAATTCCGGGCCTTGTTACATGGCAATTTTGGGCAGCTCCTGGAGCTCTTACACCCTGGATTTTCCACACATTCACACTTTAAAGTGGCTTAAAGCACTCATTATGTGGCTCAAAGTTACACCAGTGCAGGGTAGGATTCTCTCTTGATCCACACACCCCAGCTGCTGTCCCATTAAGGTGCAGCTGCTCCCCACAAATGCACCGCTCAAGTTGGAAGTTTAACTGCTCCATATTCCAAGCTGGTACTAAGCTGATCAACATTTGCACAGCTCACAACTTAAGGTGTAACTAGGTGCTCATCTGACCAAGAAAAAGTTTTCCACTTTTCCTGCTTCCTCTTAAGCTTAAAAACAACAGAAGAATTAATATCAAGTAAAAATGTGGTAAAACCACCAATAATTTGCCACCATTTCCACCCCTTTTTCCTACACTCTTTTATAATTTTTTTTAAGACACCAACTACACCTCAATTAAGAAAATAGCATCGATATTGCCACCTGACTTATGCACAGGATCCAAACTAATGTGTAACAAAGCCCTTAAACATAACTTCTGCCAGAAGCCCAGGCAAGAGTCCTTTGATGAAGCACTAGCTAGAAGATGAAAATAGAGAATTACCATTCTGATAACCCTACTTTTGACTAAAATGCTTAGTCATCATTCTAAGATCTTGCAGCCAATGCACACAAGTATTTTTAACTAGGAAAAAGTCCAGACTTGGGCAACTTTAAAAAAAGAGGACACCATTCTCGCTAGTGGGACTCAAGATGAGATGCACAAAAGTTTCTTTTCTTCCTCATTATTTTAATATTTTATTAATTACTGTAAAATTCAAACAGCTGAACTTAACTTCTGAAAGTCTTATTTTGCAAATTGCATTCTATTCTAAATTAGTTTTAATAATAATAATAATGCATATACCCATAATGCAGAGGTGAATATTAAGAAACCCAGCTCCTAAGAGTCCACAGGAGTCACAAAGTAGGCATCCATGTCCCAAGACTTTGAGAAGTCTGATCAATCAGGTGTGCTTGCCTATCACATACTGTCAGTACAGAGCACACAACAGTCATTTTCATTACAAAAAGGAGTGTGCATGTGTGGGGGGGTGGGATGATCCTTACATAGTATCCTAGGGGTTAGAATGCTCACCCAAGAAAATTCACCCTGTGCCCTGGGCTGGATCTAGCCTACAAGCAGTCGTGAGCTCCAGGTTTGGCCCAGGGCAGGTGAGTTTGACATCCCTACCTTACACTTATACCTCACACAAAAGGTGCTGGGCGAACTAACATTTAAAACAGGGTTTGGAAGACAAAGCACTAAGTTTTAGTTCATGTTTCTTAAGTTAATTCTGTGGTCTGACAATCTGCATCCTCTCATGTAGCACATTCTCTGTGTCTAGGGCGATCAAGGAATAGATCATGGCAGCAAAATCCAAACTTCCAAAGTCAGTAACAACCTCTTGTCAGGGAGCAGACAGAAGAAAAATGTTACTATACTGGGGCGGGCAGATCTGGCCCACAGTGGGTCCCTTGGTCCTGCCTGGCCCAGGCACCATCCAGCCATGACACATTCTGCCACCCCCTGCGCACACAACGGGGCTGAAGCGGCTCTGCAACTGGATTGCCTTCGGAAGCAATGCAAAGGGCTGCTCCTCAGCCCTGCCTGACAGTGCAAAGGGCTGTTGACAAAGAGCACATTTTTGTTACAGACCTTCCCAGCCTAACCCTGCACACTCCTCCCAGAAACAGGGGAGCACAAGAGTCCAACCTGCCCAGCATCACTCTGTTTCTGGGAGGATTGTGTGGGCTTGGACTGGAAAGGACTGCAGGAAGAACAGTGTCTCCAGCCACAGCTGAATTTAAATGTCAAACAAAACAAAAACAACAAAAAAAAAAAAAAGGAAGGTTTTCTTTACCCGAGGGTATGAGAAAATTCCTGAAATACGTAACCATTCTGAGAAAACTGAACCTGCAGGAGTTGCACTTTCTGGTAACTGCGTACTCATTTTCTTTCAAATTAAAAAATGATTGAGTCAAATTTGTTATGAAATCTAATTATTTCTGAATCTAGAACCTCAGCTATGAGCCATTATCTTCTACTTCAGGAACACAGGACTTGGAAGGGAACATCCTGGGTCAAGTCCCATCCCTTGCCATTGAAGGAGTGAAATCTTAGTCACTTCTATACATCCAGTATTCATATGTCCATACAAAAATCCAGTTACTAATATTGATATATAGAAATTTTTACTAGCATAAAATTGTGACCATAACCAGGCTTAAATATTCTCAAATTACTACCTACCAATATTAAAAACAGTTACCAATTCCATCCACAAGTAATCATAAATCAGTGGTTGTCAACCTTTTTGTTGTCGGGGCATCCCTCTGTAACTTTTTTTTCAAAGTGGTGGCACCCCAGTTGAGAACTGCTGTTGTACTGCATCAGCTTACCAGGTAACTCCTTATTCAATAAGGAATTTAATGGACTTCTAATATTTTCTTTTTCCCACAACAGTACAGGATTAGTATCAGTGCAACCACTGGCTCCTGTCCACATTCATCTCAGGCCCCCTCACAACAGGTTTGATTTTTCTGTCACTTGCACAAGAAAGTCTCAATTAGTTGCAATGGAATTACTCCCAAGTTAGACCATGCTAACGTGTTAAAAATGAAGCCTAGACAGCAAAATAAAATAAAGCATTATTCTACCTTTCCTCTTTACGAGAGACTCGAGTCGATATGAATGGGATTGCTGCGAGTGGAAAAGGGTAGAACATCGAATTAAATTAATTCAAAATTGACCCAATTTGCCCTACTTTATACAACATATTTTTCATCTCCTGGATTTAGAGAACTCCTTAAAAAAAGCACACTGTGTCCAAATAGGAACAAGGCTTGCCATAATAAACACTATTTGCTTGGGGTTTTGCCTTTGAGGTTTTTTTAATACATAAGCATACAAACACCATGTGCTTTGCCAGTGCATCAGTGAACTCTCTCATCCTTAGGGCAATACTTCTCAACCAGGGCAACAAGGTAGAACTGCACCATGCACCTCCTGCAGAGCTCTACACGCTCCTCCTGGAAACAGGTGCGTGGGACACTTCCACCTGCCGTGTGCACCTCTTTCCAGGAGTCACTGCATGGAACCAGACCAGGAAAGGCTGTGGCGTTTCCCAATGTGGCTCTGCAGGAGTGCAGTTCCATCTTGCCACAACAGCAGCAGTGATGCTCATGCCACAGCACCCCAGGTGAGAACTATTATCATAAATCTAAGACTACTTAAAAGCTGGGGAGACCATATCAGCATTGCTGGAGAGTACATGGCAGCATTAAAATCCTATCGCAACCTTGGATTAAGATTTCACCACGGACTGAATTATCACGTATCAAATTTATTTAGTGCAAAAACTGATGACTAACAAACTTACTTGCATAGGTTAATTATGCTTCCCCAGAATATATTATGCTTATGTTCATGTTCATCAGAGCATTCCTGCAATAATTACCTATTGTAGTAAATTCCCAAATATAAATTATTTTTATGCATGAAAACAAGTCATAAACAGAAAGGAGCACATAATAAATTAAGCTTGCATTACCTTGCATACCACAAGGTATCAGGACTGGTTCATAAACCCAGTGCCAAGAAAATAAGCCCTGACAACTTGCTCCCAACTTCAGCAGGCTACTGACCAACAGTTATGCACTTGGAGTCCCTCCGAGTTGCCTGTCCCAAGAAGCTTCTTTCTGCCCCAGGAAAGTCTAAGAGCAGCATTGAGGGGATACTATACCCCCTTGGAGCTGCTCCCAAGCAGTCCAGTATGCCTAATTGCTGGTCTCTGGTACCCATAAGCAGGAACAAGCATATTAAACTTACTTGCTGATGGTAGATTCAAGGTTAGAAGGAAAGCCATACGCATGTGGCCTAAAAGACCAAAACATTGCTCAGAACAGGAAACATGAGTTTTCTGCATCTTTTTAAACTCTCTCCAAGGTATACATTTAGAACATAGGCCAAGTACAGACATTTAATTTCTCCTGGGAGAGTCACTGCTCTCCCAGGAGAAACCCTAAGCGTGTGGATATTCAGGATTTTCCTCCCAGAGTAAAAAAAATGGCCACTCCAAGAGAAAAAGAACCTGGGAACAAGGGTTACATTACCCCCAGACAAGTTTCCCATGGGAGGGTGAACATCTCTCAGAAAAGCATATGTACAGAAGCCACAATACAGTCCTCTAGTATTTGAGGGTGCTTTGCTCATAACCCAGGAGACAGAGCATCACTCTAGACTCTGTTGCTCCAGCCAAATGGGGAAAAACACACCCTCCCCCCCCCCATAACCCCCATACTGTGCTGCAAGGAAACAGGGGCAGTCTGGGTCAGTCAAGCAGGGCAGCCCTATGCACTAATGCCATCTGTTACTAGGCATGCTGAAGGAGCCTGCACACCATGCAGAGATGTGTACACAAGGGCCCCTGGCTGTGAAGTGTCAGCACTGCAAGCTCTCTGCCCTTCACAGACTCAGCATTCAACTGTCTGTTCAGGTACTTGGAGGTGAGTTTTTCTACCAGGAGAACAACCCTGGGAGAATTCTCCTGAATTACTTGAATGTGGCATCAACTACAACATATTTTTGTTATAAAGATATTACCAGTACCAGTCTCATTTTACAATTTAATTCCTTAAAGAGATTCCCAGAACACTGCAACCTCTCTAGAGAGCAAACACTAGGGAGAAGTAAAGACATAAATATTAAGAACAAGCTCTATCATTATGCCAGAGGTAAGGAGCCTCAGGTGTACTATCCTGTAACTAGCAAAACAGAGCTTTCACTGTTCTCATTATTTGTCATGATCTGGTAAAATTTGTTTAGGTACAAACATAGACAATAGGAAAAGGATTAAAAAACCCACTCAGAGAAAAACAGCAAAATAAACTTGACCATGCATGAAAAAAAGTTCCAGCCATATAACTGAAACCAAGATGCTTATTTTCACTCTAGATCAACACCAATCAGTTTCACAATGCAGTGACATATCCAGAAGGTCTAAATGGCATGTTAAGTATTGCTACTTGCTGTTTAGTACAATTCAGCAGTGTTTGTCTGGTGCTTTAAAATCTTTATTTAATTGTCAATGCTCATCTAAAAAAGGATGAAGCGGTGTCACTATCACTTAACAACACTGAGGTGCAATGAAGCAAAGAAACAGCTGGAGATTTTCCCCCTATAAAACTTCTTGTTTCACTTCTTATAGAGGTAATGAAGTTTATGTCAAAGCAGTGGTCCTTACCCGGGGCATAGGGGATACTGCAGGGGCAGTGGCCAGGTAAAACTGCCTCTCACACCCCTCCTGCATTAAGGATCTCTAACCAGCCTAAAGGCGGCAGCAAAGCTGTCTCTTGCCACGCAACTCTTTCTGGTCTGAAACCCTCCTCCCCTGCTTTTTTCTCCCGCATATTCAGCCCTTTCAAAAACATTTAGTCAAGGAACAGAACTTATGGGGAAATCAGGAACTGAGGGTGCCTTTTGGGGGTTGGAAGGTAAAGATCATTCTTTTTCTTAAGACAAAGAAAACTAATATATACACATTGTAAATGAGATTTTCTTACCTGAATATGCTGCGTACCTGCTAATTTTAAGCATCTTCCTTTAAAAAAGTGGTACTGTTAACTTTTTTTTTTTAAATGGATAAAAATAATTTTCTGATGAGAACCATTTAATTATTTTAATCTCTCTTCTTCTAAAATCGCAAGCATTTGTCCACATCCTCTGATGCAATGATAAAAGTTATGGATCATAGGAATAAAGGTGGCATGGCCAAGAAATTACACAGGACGTAAAAGGGAAAAAGCTTAAGACAGAACTCTAAAGGCACGTCAACAGTGCAATGAGATCTGATACCATATCCCAACAATTGTGTCCTCTCTCATGCCACACATTCACAGCAGGACATGCAATTGTTAATGCAGGATACTTTTGTCAGATCCCAAACCTCATGACTGCCAGCACAGAGACTTCAAGGGCCAGTCCCCAATGCTGCATATCCTGTGGCACACTTTCAACTTTCTGGCATGCACAGAGCCCCAGGATCATGATCCTTGGTTTCATGCACATTGACAAATCGAAAGCCCCACACAGTGCAGTCCAACATGGGCCCACCTCATATGTGGACTTACAGGTGCAAGGCAGGAAGAGCCAGTGGGCGCACACACTAGGCAACCCTGCATAGGCTCCCCCAACTTGACACCTGTAAACCCACACTTGTGCTAGCCCATGTGGAACACTTTAGTGGCTAGTTTATGGCATGATAAATTGGTGGAATGTGTGGCACATTACCGTTAACATGGCAAATATAACATGTGCCAGGGGCCTAAGCAATCCAGTCTTTTAGATGATCAGACGTCAAGGAGGGTGGAACAACACTACAGAAATAAAAGGCAGCAGACAGGATGAAAAAGGGACACAGAAACAAAGAGACAGGAAGATCACTGGGGAAAAAGGAAGGTACTACTGAAGAACTTGAAGAGAAAAAAAAAAAACCAGAAGAAAATGAGCAATAGGAGTCCAAGAAGGAGCAGCGTTTAAGGAAAACAAGGTGAAATGAGTAGCCTTGTTGGCATCTGGAAGTACTGATTCATTATTTAGAGTCAAACAAGACACAGGAAAGAGACTGATACTGAAGTTGTCAAGAATAAAGATGAGAACATGATGATGTTGGATACAAGAGAACATGCTAATTCTGACTGGGAGAACCAGATATTAAATCAGAGAAAAAGGTGGCTGGGACAAGTCCGATGGAATTTAAGTGGCTTGCCAGAGAAGACAACATGCATTTTAATAAATCAAAAAACAGCTGCAAAAAAAGTTCATATTAACCTAAACTTGCAATTGATAAACTGGTAAAAACAAGGAATTTGCATTCTATTCTTGTCATAATATGCAAACACCTACAAAAATGCACATATGGTGCCACAGACAAAACATTTAAGCGACTGAATCAAACTAATCTGAACCAATGGGACTACATTACTGAGGAAAGCTGCTGTGAAATAAAGCACTCTACATTTTTAGAACACTGACTATGGGATTAGGTTTGTGACTTCAATTATTTTTATATGGTTTACATGCTCACTTTCCTCATGAACACCAATAAAATTGAAACCTGAAATGACTTAAAAAAAATCAAATCATTACAGTGGTAATAACTGTAAAATTAAAACAACATGAACAGTACTGCAAGTAGTATGTGCACACTGTATAGACCAAGGCTTCATTTCTGTAAATAAATGTACATTCATTGTTTATAACTTTGTGTACACCTATTTACTCTCTCTTAAAACAGTTCCATTAACATTGCATGTCACAAACAAATTACATACTAATTGTAACTATGCAGTTTGTCCAATAAAAGATATTACCCAAAAAGTCTTTGCCTCTTGCATTCTCATTATACAAATTTAACTGTATGCTGTCTTCTCAATTTAATAAGTTCCAATAACTATGCAGTCATTTTATGAAGCATATTTAAAACACAAAAGCTTGTATATGTAAAACAATTTGGACTAATATTTTCCTTTCTGTTTTTGTGTATGGTAGACAAAAGTTGAGCTAAAGCAACTACCAAGCAAGTTGCCAGTATGAACGGTACTATATGTGTACAATATGTGACTTCTAGTGGCTTGAAAGTGTTTTGCTCTTTCAAGACCAACCACCACATGACACGACTAGCTACTGTAGTGGACATACAGATGATAACGACAGGAAAGAAGCGATAGACAACTTGACTTGGTTTGCTCAGACTAGCTGAAACAAAGGCTGAGAGGGGATGTTCTTTCAAAAATAAAAGTGCTTTGCCTTCTTACTTCTACCTTCTCTGATAGTTGCCCTCTCCCCTACCCCTTTTCCTGCTATACAGGTCAGGGTGTTTTTTAAGTCTTTCCAGAGGCATTGGGTGTCAGCTGCAGTCAAGGCTGGGGACTTCAACTGGGACATGCCAATGCTCTTGCCAAGAGCAAAGACAGAGGTTTCTGGCTCTTAGAGAGTCTTACCCCTCTACTCAGGGTCAGACCAACTGTCATATTTGAGGTCAGGGAGGAATTTTACCCCATGGTCAGACTGGTACAGACTGAGGGGGGGTTTGCTTGCCTCTAGCAGGTGGTGCAACACTCTACCTAGGGCCTCTTCAGTGTACATTGACAACATTTTACAGAAGCAGGACACTGGCTGCTGTGGTTCCCCTGCTTTACCTACGGCAGGCTAGGTTGTTAGGTCTGTGATGCATCAGTGTTGACAGTAGTCTTACGTAGAGTTTAGATGATGATTTGTGTGGGATGGTTTGGATAGGGAAGATCCCGCCTCAGGCAGCGGGTTGGAGTAGATGACCCCTGGAGTTCCCTTCCAGCCCTACTTTTCTATGACAATGACTCACAAGAACCAACAGGCAGAAATTCTGTATGAATAAATTCAAGATGGAAATTAAAATGTTTCTAACTATCAAGGCAGTTAAGTTCTGCAACAGCCTTCCAACAGGAATAGTGATACCCCCCACAAAATGAACCGTCTTTAATATGAAGCTTGGCAAGTTTATGAAAGGGATTGTAACATAACTGTTTGCGATAGCACTTGTTCATTTAGGAGTTCACTTCCAGGCATATGTTCTTATCACAAATGATCAAAGAGAAAAAAATAAGTTTAAAAGAAAGTTAACATGTCATGATATATGCAAGAGGGATAGAGATACAGATGTCTGAAGTTTGCATCAGAACTACAGCTTGTAAACATTTAATTTTGTAACGGCTTTTCAGGTTAAAAAATAAATTGGCAGTATATATGAGGCAACCAAGTGAATTTAAGTTAGGTTGATAAATCTGTCATTTGGAATTATTTGGGGAAATATGTACAAATAAGTAGCTGCCGAACATCCACAATAATTACTTTTCCTATCAAGTATGGGCAAGAACTCTCCCTCTGCCAGCAGGGGGTATAAGCAAGGCAAATCCATGGAGATAACGTAAGGACAACAATTGCATGCAATTCTAGGGTTGACAGTGTTAAGGCAGAAAAATATATTAAAAATGGTATAAGACAGTGCAAAGCAGGGTTATTTCACTGTTAACAACTTTACACTTTTTTATTCTTTTTTAATTTAAAGAATAAAAGATGAACAAGTGTTCCACTACTTGGCAGTTTCTTGCTCCCAAGGGCTTGAGATGGGGTCCACATATTCAACCTGAATTCCTTTCAAAATTAAACTCGCTTGCAGAGCTCAAACTGCATACTGCATGTATTACAGTAAGATAAAAGGTGCCTGGCTTTGAAAACAGTAGTGCACAGACACATAAATGGAGTGCACTACTGTCGCAAAGAGTTTGTAGTTTAAGTAACAGTGGTTTGTAAAGTGTTGTCTTTGAAATCTTTAGATTAAATGCTTATATGTTAGCCCCCTCTCCCTCCTCCTTTCACTGAACTTTTCTTCCCTCCTCCTTTGTGCCACAGAATTAAAAGCCATACACACACACACACACACACACACACACACACACACACACACACACACACAGAGTACTTAAGCCCTCTTTCAAAGCTGAGGGGAGGTCAAAACTTCAGGCAGCATTATTTGTTTAAGACTTGTGTTAGACAAATTCTTAGGGCAGTAGCAAATGATGGTAGATATTCGCAATAGCCAAGGTGAGATGGGAACAAGAAAAAAAATAGACCACACATTAGCATGAGGTGTGCCCTGATGATTCCTACACAATCCTTTGCCAGGTTAAGAAATGCTCTACTAAACAAGTTTATTTAGTCCAGGAGATGGTTATGATGTGGCAAACCACTATAGTCAAAAGGTGCTTAAACTCCCACGTAGCTTTTATACAAGTCAGTTTAAGGGCTGGTATTATTGATTCATGGGCCAGAAATTATAAAGCACCCTTATGCTCGATGTGATATTGAAATAAAGTTTGTCTGTCATCAGTACAGGGGAGAAAGTCTGAGCCACATGCTACAAAAGACCAACTTTTAAAAAGCTTTACTGGTTTGTTTAATGTAGGTTTTATCTGCTTGCTTTATACAAGAAAAAGACTGCTAAATTAAGTTGAAAGACATGATCACAAAAAAGCAATTTAGAAATGTACATACCATGTTTTCTACTCGTAGTTCAAACGGCATCGGGTTATACACCATCAGCTGAACTTCACATACATCTCCTTGGACCCACTGGAAGTCTATATAGAACAGTTCAAACAGAAAGACCCTAATCATTGTGGTTCCTTAACCATAATGCTTACTACTAAAGAGATGTTAACGCTCAGCATCCTTTTCTTCAAATGTACTTTTCTGTGTAATCTCCACACCCAATTTCCTACTCAAGTATGCTGTGGCAGGGTGAGGGTACATGTGTAAGCACAGGCTGTGCGATAGCTGGAAGGAGAGAAGCAGTACTTACGCAGCAATACAGCTTAGAGGCCATAATCAGTGCCAGGTATGCAGGTTTCAATGCGTCTAGCACCGTTCACTGAAACAACAGATTCCTGGCCCAAGTGCTCTGGCAGCAAGCTACAAGGAGCACTTGAGCACATGCTTAACTTAGACACACGAATAATTCCTATTGACCTCAATGAGACTACACTCGCACATGAGCATTTTGCTGGATCAGAGTGCTCAGTACCTCGGAGAATCAAAAGCTAAATAGACAAAATAGATGCAACTACATTGGGAGGGGAAGAAAGACTTGTTTTAAATAGGAGGGCAAGAAATACTGATAAATTGCTTGTTAATGGAAGAAAAGCTGGGTCATTATTTGAGGACTTTTCCATTCACCATAGAAAACAGCATGTGGACTGGGAGGTTCCGCAGTGACGGAAGGGAAGAATTCTTAGAACAGCACGTAAATCCCTGCAGGTACCATACAGGGAAACGTCTACTACAAGCAAGATTAACTTGAATTTTAAAACAACAATGAGGACTGGTAAAAAAACAGAGAAGCACTCCCATTTATCAGCAATCTATCACCCTAGTCTCATTCCAGTGTAGCTAGAGTGTCTCTAGGACTGTGCAATGATTATGGAGGTAGTTTTTAAAATATTTCAGTACTCTATATTTAATCTATTCTTCTTTAAACGGCACAACAAAAATCATTATCTCGACTACACTGTATATGAATTTTAACCTTGGCTTTCTCCATAATCTTACCATGCTTTATTAGCACCCCACTATGAGGATAATGTTAGGGGGTGAACTGCATAAACCAAGATTTGTTCTGGAAAATTAGATTAATTCACTGGCTAGAATGGTGTGTACTCTAATTATACATTCACAACCATTTGCTATCTGATTACATTTTGTGAATAGTATTAGAAAGCTCATGGGAGAGGTTCTTAATGCAAATGTTTAACTCCAATTAATGCTAGTAGAAATTAAGAACATACATTATGAGAAGAGTTCAACCTCTTAAAATATGAAGCCTGCAACTGAAAACCTACAAAGAAAAATGCTGATTAGAGAAAGAACAGGTATGCTCCCCCCCCATTTATCCTGTTTGGTTGATATCCAAAATGTGCTAGGCACTTTAAAAAAATCACACCACAAATTACTGTTTCTGCAAAAACTAGAACTTGGTTCTTCCAAGGTATTTAGAAGCCTAACTGCCATTAACAACTACATTTAAATAATGTCAATAAGTGAGGTGTCCAAATGTCGTTGAAAATCTAAACGTGAACTGGCATTTTCACACTATTTATCCAACCACTACATAAATGCACTGCAACCACACAGTCTGAAAGCTGAGTTACTTAGTAGGATAACAAACTGATATGTAATATTTAAATCATTCCCAGGTTTTCTTTAAGCACAGAAGCTCAAAAAGCTAGACCGTTATTGTCAAGAAACTACTGAACATAGGAAACATATTCTAAGTTTTTATTGTATCAGAGATCTTGTATACAGTCATCTTTGGCCATACTATTAGCAACTCATTCTAGAGGGGTCAGAAGGGACCTGAACAGATCATCTAGTCTAACCCCCCACCACTGGCCGGAGCACACGCTGGGATCACACAACCCCAGACAGGTGTTCGTCCAACCTCTTTTTGAATTTACCTAAGGTAGGAGCAAGGACCACTTCCCTAGGAAGTTGGTTCCAGATCCAAGCCACCCTAACAGTGAAATAGTGCCTCCTAATCTCTAACCTGAACCTATTCTCCAGCAGCTTCAGGGCCATTGTTGCTCGTCACCCCAGGTGCTGCTGAGGGGAATAGGGCCCTTCCTATTTACTGCTGATCTCCCCTAATGAGTTTGTAGGCAGCCATCAAATCCCTCCTCAGCATCCGCTTACTGAGGCTGAACAGGTTCAGGTCCTTCAGCCTCTCCTCATAGGGCCTGCCCTGCTGCCCTCCAACCAAGCGGGTGGCCTCCTCTGGACCCTCCCAAGGCAGGCCACATCCTTCTTAAAGTGCAGTGCCCAGAACTGGACACAGTACTCCAATTGTGGCCTGACCAATGTCACGTAGAGGGGGAGTATCACCTCTCTGGACTGGCTTGAGATGCATCTTTGGATGCACGACAAGGTATGGCTGCCTTTGTTGGCTGTGGTCTGGCATTGGTGGCTCATGTTCATCTTGGAGTCGCTAATGACTCAATAAGGTTCCAAGTAGATTCTGAGAGATTAAAGGGTCTCCTGATTTGATTCTGATTTGGAGATTCGACCAATTCACCCAGCAGCTGGTTTTCCCTCTGCCCTCTTCTTGGAGTCAGTAGGTGTTTGTTGGGGGAAAACACTCAAGTGTTCAGTAGGTGTTTGTTGGGGGAAAAGCTCTCCTTGTTGTATGCAAGAAAATATAGCATATCCCAAGTCACCTGTGTAGCATTCGTAGGTCTTTTCAGGCTGAACAATATGAAGTATACTCACTGTTTTCTCACATGATCAAAGCCTTCACTAAAAACACCTACTCTTACTGCATGGCTGGTCCACTCAGGCTGATGTTTTGTCAGCCCAGAAATTGTCCCACTCTTTTTGCTGCTGCTCAAAAATAGCTAAAAGTCTTTGGAATGAATTGGGCACAATAAGGAAGACCTTCAACTTACTTAAATTGCACTCCCTGTAGGAATTGCCCATAGGAACACAGTGGAAGTCTTTCTGGAAGGCATTGTTGGAAAGGAAAGTAGCAGCCAAGGTAACATGTTCTCAAAAATCCTAGATTTGCTTGTAGCTGTCTCTGACCTAGCCTCAACTGCCCCAACTACCTGCAGCTACTGGAACTGGTAACAGTGTTAAAATGATGACAGGTTAACTATAACTTTAAGCCATTACGAGTCGGAACCTATTCTACATTCTTACTTCTGCGCACATTGTCTATAATTTATAACACTGATCACTTCTGTTGCACCAGGATTTGTAGTTTTATTATTCATAACTGCCAAGGTAGAAACCTGAACTAATCTACAATAATCCAATTTAATGTTTTAAAATATAATTAGTTTAAGAAGCTTAAGCTATGAGCACTAAAATAGCAGTAAGCAATTTAAGACTCTTCTCAAGGGTTTAATTTCCCTTTGGGCTTTTGCTAATACTCAACTTAGTTTTTGCTGTAATGATTTATCCAATGACATACTAAGATTCATTAACAAATTAATCAACCAGGATTATTATTAAAAACTTGAAAAACCTAAGCTATATCCTAACCCAGGATGTTTGCTACTATTCTGTAAGTGCAAATTATATCTACATACAGTTCTATATACAGTTAAATCCATTTAAAAAATGCCATCAAAGCATGATTTAAAAGACTCTTTATTAATTCATCATTTTGAGTTTCTTTCCCCCAAAATTCTTTCCTTTTCTTTATGAAACAAGTAATAATATTGAGCTGTTATAGATTCTCTAATGTAATCAATGGTTCAGGAATATAAATAATATTTATAAAAATTTTGGTTAAGTTACCAAAAGTGTTACGGATTTCGTATAAATGAAAAAATCCAACTGAACAATATAAATGATTTAAGAAATTGAATAATGAAAACAGTTCTAAAACATGACAATATTAATGAGAAATAGCAGGAACCATTTTTCACAAGAAATATTATTTCTTTATAGGTGAAGGGTACAGTTTAAGTTGTTTACTCACCCACATGGGGTCCACGACCTCTTTTTAAGATTGACTTTGTTCCAATTTGGGATAGGGAAAGCAATCTTTGAAGTTTCCAAAGTTCCCACAAAATAGTGGAAAAGCCTATTTCCTGCCTAGCTTTAATTTAAACAACCTTCCTTAGAACAAAAAAATTTGGTAAACAATGACAGAGGAAAAATGAGAAGGGCAATTGCCAAAATCAGTTTATCCAATGATAGGAATGCTCTCACAAAAATGGAAAGTGACACTATGAAACTTGGAAGACTAAGACATATGCCTAATAGTATTTACTAACTTGCAACAAAAGCAAGGGTCCTTCAGGAAACACGGTATTTGCCTTTGCCACTGGCTTCCTAATTATATATATTTCTACTTTGGGACATCTTATTTGTCATCATAAAAATATGCTTTTGCTACCTGGAAGTCATAGGTAAGTGTAATTTCTCCTTTCTGTATAGCTTTGTGAAAAGCAACCATACCCTTTAATGATGAAAAAAGCTATAAACATCACCAAATTAACAAAATGCATGCTAACTTTGTGGGTTTGATCATAGCCTTGATATTATATTCCATCCTCCATAATTCATCTGTTAGTGGTCTATTTACATTATATCAGCAAAATACAATGAAATATCAAACTGTAAAATCAAGCATTCAAGTTCAGGAAAAGCCAGAATTAGGATTCTGGTCCAAGGGGACCAACGACAGACCAGAAAGAATCAAAGCACAAGAACTGGAACTCTCCATGTTTTAAGACATGGCAAAACTGAACCACAAGTACAGGCCCAGGCATCAGAAAAATACTCTCCTAAGAATGTAAGTATGCACATATATGAAGAGCAATTTTTCAAAAATGGATAACCTGGTCAAATGTAAACAGGTTTTCGCAGAGAAGACATGCAGTTTTCCCCAACTCCCTCAGGTTACATTGGGCACATCAAGTCCCTAACTCCATGGAATGGATTACTAGAACCATTCGAAGGAAATGTTAACATAATTATTTAAACACGGACAAAACAATGCATTTTTCCAAGCCTAATTCTTAAAATCATTTCCATAAACTTTCCAAACTTTACAAAAATTCAGCCCAAAACAGCAAATTTTTGCAAAGCTATAAGCAACTGAAAATATTCTTACCCAAAGTGCCAGGCACCCATAATACATAACCAGTGCCATCAGCCTCACCACATTCATTGTAACCTCAGCATACAAGATGTTTTGTGATCATTCCGGCTGTAGTAGTACCCAGAGCCCCAGCAGGCACTAAAATTAGGGCTGTGAAAAGTTTTGGTAGTCTATTAGGTTCAGAAGAGATTCGGCCCGATTTGACAGCCAAACTTCCAAATCCAGATTGAATCAGGAGACCCATTAAAAGCTCTGAAATGAATCAGAAGCCTCCAAATAGATCCAGAGAGATCTGGCCATGGACTAAACAGGCAGCAGTCCTCAACCACGCTGGACACAGTTGCCTCCAGCTGTTAAGTCTGTTGTGCTGGGCAGAGGGGAGAAGGAAGGGGCATGGGGGCTGCTCAATGCCCCCACAGTGAGGGAGGGATTGGGGCTGAGACAAGCAGCCCAGTCAGGCCTGGGGGGGTGGGGGGAGCACGCAGGACTCAGGCTTCCATCACTGCACGCTGCTGGTCCACAAGAGCATGGGAGCAGGCATGTGTCCCTGGATCTGCATGGGGTGGGCTGGGCTGCACTCCAGGAGGCTAGCCCCAGCTGCCTGCCGCTGGGCTGTGTTCTGCAGGATGGGTGGAGCCAGGGTTGTGCTCCAGGCAGCTAGCCCCAGCTGCAGCCTGGCTCCCCCTACCCCACCCCACCCCACCCCACAGAGGACAGTG
>NW_017728992.1:201376466-201378147 GCF_001723915.1 Gavialis gangeticus
ACCATTGTTAAAACTGCATTAAAATTGTAATTGTAAAGTGATAAAATCTGTTATACTGGGCAGTCCCTTGTGTGAATGCGAGGGAAGGATGATCATCAGTAGACAATAGCCTAGCCAGGGAACTGAATTTTAAGTTAAATTAGGCTAAAGAACTGATTCCTGGAACTGAACACCTACCCTATTGACTATTCTTGCAACCCTTAACAATACCATTGTTAATTAATCAAAATCACAAACTGACTCCCAAACTGCACTACCAGCAAGCAAGACCCCTGTGACTGACAGCTGTCAGGTACTACTCAAGACCCACATGGGACAGTGACCTCCCGATTGGGTAGCCAAGATGATGCTGGGGGATCATACAAGTCTGCCAGAGAGGGATAAAAGGCAGCAAAGTGCAACTCTCAGTGGCACCCTCTCACGTAGCAGCTAACCTACCGAGACAGAAGGACAAGCAGGCAACTCCCTTCTGGAGAAGACATCACCTTGAAGGAAGCTCACCATCGATAGCAGACTCCAGGGCCTCGGATAGGTAGATATACTGACACCAGTGCTCTCACAATCACTACAGCAGCTGTTATACACTATACTACATGGGTTCAAATGAGTGAGTGCATGTTCTAAGGTGACCAGTTCCACTCATAACTCAACATTTGCATTTATGATTTTATTGGTAACTTCATATCCTGTCCAATAAACTAAACATTTATTATGATCCCATGACCTGGTCCTTTGTAGCCAACAGAGTAGAGGCTATGTGGGAGCTGCAGCCACCCTAATATTCCCCATAAAACCAGCCGCCGGCCCCTCCCTGATCTGGGTGCACATGCCCGCCGCCATGCCATGCCACTGCTTGCCAGCCGGGGCGCAGCAGAGTGAACCAGCAGCTTGTCCGGGAGGTGTGGGGAGGCTGGAGCAGCTTCCGCCACTGTGCCCCACTTGTCCGAGGCAGCCCAGCAGCACCATCCTGCGCTTCCCCACCCCAGCTTGGCAAGCAGCAGCAGGGCATAGCCCCCACTCCCAACACTGCCGCCCCATATCCCTCACCCCGGCCCCGACTCTGACTGGACAAGCAGCAGCCAGGCAGAGCCCCCACTCCCAGCACTTTCCACTACCCATCCAAAGGGCAGCCCGGCCCAGCCCACCCCACGCAGATCTAGAGGCACATGTCCACTCCCATGCCCTCCTGGATAGGCGGTGCACGGCAGCGCAGTGACAGGAGCCCCCCTCCCTGAGTCCTGTGCCCCGTCCCACCCCTCCCCTCCTGGGCAGCTTGTCCCAGCCCCAATCCCTCCCGTGCTATGGGGGCATTGATCTGCCCCCCCTACCCCTTCCCTCCCCCCACCACAGACTTACCTGCTGGAGGCAGCTGTGTCCAGCATCCTTGAGGACAGCTGCTTGTTTAGCCTATGGCCAAATCTCCAAATCAACACCAAATCTTTGGATCCAAATCAGCCAAATCAAATCAGGACAGTGATTCAAATCATCAAATCGAATCACTGTCCCTCCGAATTGACTGAATCAAATACTTGCCACTTCGCACCAATTAAAATATTATTGTGCTCCTCAAATAACTTTCAGTTGTGCAAGAGTGATAATCCAGAAATTATACAAGCAGCAAGAATGTCTTCAGGTGACCCATTTTATTGGACCAACTGTGTAGTTGAGATAGTTAAACGAG
>NW_017728992.1:201383147-201391517 GCF_001723915.1 Gavialis gangeticus
AGAAATTATACAAGCAGCAAGAATGTCTTCAGGTGACCCATTTTATTGGACCAACTGTGTAGTTGAGATAGTTAAATGAGCTTTCAAATGCTGCACATTCTTCAGGAAATCATGATGTCTAACTCTACTGCAACTACACAGTTGGTGTAATAAAGGTAGCACCACAAGAAATGCTTGCCTCTTGCATAACTTCTAGACAAATCATAGCTACAGCACCACAACATGGAAGATATTGAAATCTGCTGCTTGCATGACTTCATGAAGAACGTCCTGCATTCAAAAACTTGTCTAACTATCCCAACTGTATAGTTGGAGTTAGGGTGATATCTGTTATTGGACCAAGACATCCTTGCCTCTCAAACAACTTACACATTTAGCATGCAACCAGTCTGTGGGTTCATATAAGCAATAAGCAGAAAGAGATAGAAGAAAATATGACAGTAAAAAAAATCATATTTAGTACATTAAGTAACAGTAGCAGCACAGCAACTGAATAGCTGACTTCAAAAACACATACAACATTTTATATCACGTATTTCTAACATGCTTATTATCTTGTTAATTCTACAAGTCAGCATACTTTGGGTGTTAAATAAATAATAATAAATTTTAAAAACTTTAAGATGTGTACCATTACTTATTCTTTGTGTTAATATGAGTATTTAATTTTGTTCAGCTATGCCATCATGTAAATTATGAACTTCCAAAACATTAATTCTTTCTTTAAGAGCAGGCAAGACTGCTCTAAGGTAGAACTTCTCTATGTAGCCTAACATGGCTTTCAAACAATTTTTCCTCATACATACATATTGGTTAGCCAGAAAAAAAAGACAAAAACACAAATAACAATATTTATCAATTTCTAATTAACACACAAAAGAGTTTGTAAGCCAACAATTAACTTTCAACACAGAAATTCTTACTTCTATTCTAGAACATTCTAGCAGAACTAGAAGTTGTTCCATGTTGTTCCCAGCTGCGTTGAGCTGTTCCCGACAGGGGGCTGGGCCAGGCCATGCTCAGGGCAGGTGGCAGCAGCGGCACTGGGAGGAGAGCTATGGATGGTGGGGCCTACAGCCACCCCAAAATTCGCCATAGGTCCCCCTCGCAGCACCACTGCTGCCCACCCTGAGCACAGCCCTGGCGCAGCCCCCCCTGCTAGGAAGAGCTCAGTGCAGCCCTGGCCCCTGCCAGCAGTGGCAGCCCACCCTTGCCCTGTGCACAGATCCTGGGGGCACATGCCTCCCATGCTCCCCCAGGGTATGTGCAGCAGCAAGAAGTATCCCCTCCCTGCAGCTCCCAGATGAGCAACTCACAGCTCCTTCCAGTGCCCTGCACTGCCCCAGCTGGGCAACGCCTGCCCTACTCCCTCTCTCACTGTGGGGACCTCAATCTGCACCCCTTGCCCCTTCTGCCCCTCTTACCCCTTCCCCCCACAACAGATTTACCAGCCAGATGCTGGTCTCCAAGCTGTCAGGCTGCAGATTGGCAATCGGCTCAGTATCAGCTGATACAGCTCATTAAAAAAAAAAAAGAAAAGAAAAAAAAAAAAATCAACCGCTGGTATCAGCCCAAAAAACCTCTATCAGTGAACCCCTACTCACAAGTAGAATGGACACATGTGGAATAGGATTTTCCCTACAAACTCTTTTTTGTTTTTGGTAATAAAATTTGAGCCTCATTGGAGGTCATCTGTATTTCATAGACTCTAAGAAAAATAAGGCTGGAAGGTATCATAGGAGGTCATCTGGTCCAAACCTCTGCAAGGCAAAAATCACCCCTGCCTAAACAATCCTAGAAAAGTGTTCGTCTAACCAGCTGGTAAAAACTTTAAGAACAACCCTCACACACGACTAGGAGACATTATATCTGAAACAACAAACATTGCTTAATTTGCCATGGGTAAAGCAGGGGTAGAAGGGCAACGTCAATGTCCTGCCACTGCAAAGATAGACGGCAAGTTGTTAAAGACACTCAAGAGATCCAAGGACCATGCCCCCCTGCTTCATCCTACATACCCAAAACTCCTGTTGACATGGAAGAGCATTTCTTATCTGGGGTTAAGGGGAAGACTTGTGCCTTAACTGTATGCCAGGATTAAAAATGGTTATCCTACAACAGGCCAATTGAAAGTAAATACCAAGTTGTTAAATGACAAACTACTTTATCTAAAAAGAAAAAAGTATATAGAGTATATTGGAAAAAAAACAATATTTTGCTTCTGGTTGCATAAAATCAAGCTACCCAAAAAGAGGAAGCATATGATTTATAGAAGCATGACATGGATTTAAAAGGTTAAAATAATATAAAACACTCTCACCTATTTTCTTACTTCTTTCCTCTCCACGGTTGTGTGCAATAATCGGAGAGTATATAAAAGGACTTTTGGTTGACATGTTCTGACCCAGCAAGCTTTTCATTTTCTGGGGACGAAGGCTGACAGGAAGGTTCAAAAGTTTCACAGATCTGTTAAGTAAAAAAAGGAAGGCATTTTTGGCTGTTTTTGCATTAAAAACAGTTTTTAAATATTGATTATGCAACTTTTTTATTAAAATAAGCACAGTAATAGAAAGTTATATATAAACTGAAGGTATAAAGACAAGGAGCATTAATTAAAAAAACTGCAAATACGCATTAATTCCAAAAGATAAGAAAAGGGTACAATAGGAAAGATGTAAAGGATTAATCCTTCCTACAAAAGTGCAACATTCAGACAGTAATCCCCCTGAATTCAAATGTAAGGAATCCAGATAGTTGTGGTTTCTCTATAATCCACAATCCAAGTCCTGGAAAGAAATCTAAAGATTTTTCAGCACTAAGTACTAGATAGCAAGAGGCTCGCACAAAGACCTTTCACACAGCTAGAACCCAGACAGAACTGTTTCGCATTAAATGTAATATGAGAAAGTTCCTAAGGAAGGAAACTACACCAGAATCCAAATGAGATAACAACTTGCTTTTAGATCAAGAAAAAAAAGACATCCGAAATTTAGAGAGAGGGAGAGAGGGAAGAGGAGGGGAGACAAAAGAAAAGAAAAGAAAATGGCAAACAGTTTAAACAGGTACAGGGGCTAGGGCCAGACATTCAGGAAGCCTGCGCCTGAATTGATTTAATCTTTGCAGGTTAGTCTAACCTGCCTATGTTGAACTGCTTTGCAAGTGCACAGATATTCCCTCTGGACTGAGGAAATGCCTGCACATGCCTGCAGTGGCTCAGACTGGAAGCTGGCGGGTGCTAGAGTAGCCCTTCCAGAGCGCTAAGCTGAGTGGGGGCACGGCCAGGCCCTAGCAGGACTCTCCAATCAGGCAGGCATTTAAATCCCAACCCTGCTTCCACCATCCCAGGCTTTTCCCTGCTCAGTACTCAGCCCCCAGCCAGCACTCTGAGGCAAAATGGGGTGTGCAGTGATGATGATACTGAGCTTTTCCATCTCCCTCTCCCTGCTTCTTCATACTGTCTGCAGCAAACCTGACAGGGAGGTAGCCATCAGGGATCTGATAACACAGCATTTAACAGCTCCTCAGGAAAACAAAAGCCTCTCTTATTAGTTCAAGCTCTTCTTAAACAGCTTTTTCCAAGGAAGGAAGGGAGGGGCATTACCCCGACCTGCTTAACTCCAAAAATCAGACACTGCTGTCTGTCCGTCCCAGTGAAACTGGAGGCGCACACAGACACCTCTCAGCATTAGCTAGCATACCACATGCCTAGGGTCCATGGGGCTGGGGGGATCCCTGCTTGAGCAGCGAAGAGGGAGGAGGCAGAGGGAAGCCAGGCGGACCCTGCTGTGCCTGCAGTCTCTGCTGGAGCTCCGGCTAGGGAGCAGAGGGGCAGGGCTAGCCCTAGTCTCTGCAGCCCCAGCCCAGGGCTGTGAAGCATCAGGAATGCGGGGGGACCCTGATTTAAACTAGGAAGCGATCTAGGACAGACATTGCATAAACCCATTTGACCCAAATCAGTTAAGCCTGATACTACATTCAGCCAGGTTTATCTTAAAACATTACCTTCAGCCATTTTGAAACTAGTTTATGTACCCTGAACTTGTGTTCTGTTACAGGTTTAAACCAGTTTCTGATCACTTAAACCAGTTTGTGTTTAATGTCTTTCCCTAGCCAGGGAGATGTGGGGTGTTGGAAGAGATTCTCTAATTACAGTGTGTTGGAGCAGACTGCAGCATCATGTGCATCAGCCTCACCACACTGAAAAATGGCAGTGGGGGCGCTTTAACTAAAGCTCATTCGATGAGCTTTACTTCAAGCGCCCTTCCCACCATTTTTCAGTGCAGGGACACTGAAACACGTGATGCTCTGGACCATTTAATTAAAGCAGCTCTCACAGCCACTCTAATTAGAGTGCCCCCTTCCCCCCTTCTGAAGCAGGTCTATAAACACCCTATGTTCTTACACAGAGTGTCCTGTAAGACTGATGGGAGGTATAGATGAGGATATGGAAGATATGGTATAGATGAAACAGGGGAAGAAAAAAAAAAAAATCAGAACATTCACCTGGCAGTAATAGTCCTGATTATTAAATAAAATTTACTTAAAGAAAAGGAAACTGCTGAAATATACAAGCACCACTTACTTTTGTAGCTTAATTTTTTCTTTTTAATAAAATAATGTTAATTTAAATTTGTAAAATATAGGATAATTAAACTCAGCCAGTGCCAGGTTTAAGCAGGAACTGTATCAGTTTAAATACAAAGCACCTAAACAGTCATCTGTTTAAACTTCAGTTATGGTCCCTCCTGAGAGTTCATGCTCAACTCTGATATTTGTGTCTTACATTATATTATAGCCAAGAGTAACAAGCAGGTACCTTCTTTTTGGAATTTCACTGTATAACCAACCTAGAATTTAAATTTAGGTCCTCTGGAAGTACCAAATACCATACTATTTATTCAAAATCGTTCTCTGAAGGCTAACGCTATGAATAATACGATTTGATCACAACAAAGTTTTTATCCAGTAGAGAAATATGAAGAATAAGTGAGTAATTTGAAAAGCTTTACTTCCTTCCAGATGGACACTTCAAGGAATAATGAAGAAACACAAGTAAAGTTTTAGCTGTAGGAGATCTCTGAAAGAAACTAAGATTGTATGAGAACCTGATAAAAAAACACAGCTTGTTTTTAAGATGAAACTTCTTTTCCCTGAGAACTCCACATGACAGTGTGCAAGCTAGAATGCTTTGATAATAATGCGAAAATATATCAAAGAAAAACTGTAAACATTACAGTTGATTCAGTTTTCATTGAGCATTTTATGGAAGATCTTTAGATGTTAATAAGTTACAGCAAAGATGCACTGAGAAGAAAACTTTTCTCAACTGTTAATTGGCAACAGAGAAACAACAATAAAACCACTTTTTCCAAAGAAAAAAGTTATGTTTTAAGGATATTAAAATAGTTTGCATGGTTTACAATACAGCAGGTAAGTTACTTGAATAGTTGTTAGTCTAGGAATAAAAATAATATTACTGCAAAGAAAATACCTGGTAAACTCAGCACAGCAGACAGCTATATCACGCAAAAATATGAATATTGTCCTAATAAAAGTTAAACTGAACACATAATCCAGAAACAAAGTCCTGTAGAAAGTTACCTAAAACTTCAAACCTAACGTGGTACCACAGAAAACGAAATGGTGTAAGGAATAATACAAAGCGGTATCATCCTTGCAATGCCGTAACATTGCACCAGCAACAGAACCATTCTGAAGGAAGCTTTACAGAGACATTACTGGATAAGAACTATTATAAAGTATTAATATATTAAATTTTAATGTTTAATTTTAATGTTTACCACCACAACCAACAAAACCAAAACGTAAGACTATTAAATAGACACTGAATTTATGTAAAAATAATTAACCAAAACCTAAAGATTCCTGGAACATCCCATACACAGCAATGAATAGATAATTACTTTTACTGAGTCAGCCTCATTGCAAGTAGGAAATAAATATTTTAAAATGAAGCATTTAAGAATAAACTTATAAGCACCCTTGTAAGAATATACATACATACATACATACATACATACATGTAAACTGCCAATTAAAGAACATTTCATACATATCTATTTATGCTCTAAATCACCTATCACTGCATTATATAAGCGCTGTAAAAAGTAGCAAAAAGAAACCAACAAAAAAGGCATCTGACATACAAAACAAAGCTATATCAATCTTCAGCTATATCTGCAAAAAACATTTCTATGGTTTCACAGAGCAATAAATCCCTTTTCCTTCACACACAAAATCATAGCATTTCATGTGTAGAACAGTAGTTCCTTAAATATTTAAAAACTGAATGAGTTGCATTCTATAGCCCTAGAATTAAAAAAACAAAACCACAAAAATGTGAATATCTGGATAGAATATTTTACTAGATACTACTCAAATACAGAGAATTATGGTTGAGCAAGGCTACACTGGTTAAAAGCCTGGCACACTAGAAATAAAAACTGTAAAAAGCCATATATGATAAATGGATAAAAAAGAAGTTGAAAAAAAATGAATATAAATTAGAACCTAGAAGTTGTTAAAAAAACACAAAACCCTCCTGAAAGGTAAAGTAAATGGCCAAATCAGTGGCAAGCAAAATTAGAAATAAGAAAGTTCAATATAACAGGAACAAAAATATCCTAACAATGTTATTGTTCTGTTATTAACAAGACATGGAAGAATAATGCAGCAAAGGAAGAAATACTCAGTACATATGCCTATTCTCTACTTGGGGGAAACCAGATGATAGTAGTCATATGATGCAGAAATATTTTTAAGCTTCAACACATGTCAAGGATCTACCAAACTTGGACTCTGAGATCCGCAGGTCCACATAAATTGCATCCAAACATTGAGAGAACTGGTCAAGGGGTGTTAACGTTAATTTTCTGTACTAGCCAGGAGAGAAATTTGATAATTAAGGACTTTTCAATCTAGCAGAAAAAGGAGTGAGATCCAATGCCTGGAAAATAGGCCTAGACAAATTTAGATGAATAATGTGCTCCTTATTTTGCACTGTAAGGCTAATTAACTATTGGAACAACTCAAAATGAAATATTTCAATGAAGAACAGATGCTTTCCTAAAAAGATATGCTCTACTTGAAGCAGGAATTTATTCAGGGTAGTGTTATGGCCTGTGTAATGTACAGGATTAGTAAAAGTCACAATGATCCCTTCTAGCCTTATAATCTATTATTCATTTTTAATTAAGAGTCTGTGTCATCTTTTAAGGAAAGGTACTACATGAAGTACTCATTGTTCTCCAGTCCTCTTCCTATTTGTCAGTGTAACTTTCCTATGTTCTGAACTCTGCTTCTAAGTTATGAAAGACCACTGCCTTGTTGGTAGGGCTTAAATTTATTATACACAGTAAAGAATCAAGTTTCTGCATGAACTTAAGATCTGCACGTATTGCTTTTAACGTAAGAGACTGGAATGTACTGTATTTACTCAAATCCAAGATGAGGTGTTCCCCCCCATAATTTAACATGAGGGAAAGAGCCCCTTGCTGTCTGCCACCCTGCAGTGCCATTCCTCTCCCGCTCCCTGGTATTTAAATCCAATACGAGGAACAAGGGTCTCGGGCACTTGACTCTGCCTACTGCCTCTCTCACCACCTTCCCCTCTACTGTTGCTTGCCCCCTGCAGCAGTGGGGGTGCAGGGGAGGGGATGAATTTAAGACAAACCTCCAATAATATGGTTCTGTACATGTAAAATTATAACAAATTTATAAATTTTCCATGTACAGAATCTAATTATGGGGAGGTCATCTTAAATCTAGTCTTCTCAGATTCAGGCAAATACAGTACATGTAAAGTTTCTCAAAATCACTGTAAAAGTAGTAAACTAGGGAAAAGTGTGCTGAACCTAGATGTAGGCTACACCTACATTACAAACTACCATACAGAAGTACATGAGCATCCTAGCGTGCAAGCAGCAGTCTACCTAGAGATGGAGAGCTCCATGCAGTAGGCTGCCATGCTCCATGCTGCCCTGGCTATACTGTTTTATGCATCCAAGTTAGAGATACCCATGGTAAGGTAAAACAAGCCAACACTACACAGCAGATGACAGTACAAATACACCCCAAAGTCTTGGTTATAAGTCACGCAACATGAGAAAGAGGCAAGGCTTCAACAGCACAGTACTGCCAAGAGAGAAGCTTGTCAGTATGCACAGAACTTTAATGCAGGGGTATTTTTCTTGGTGAAAACCTCGACTTCACAAATTTCAGGGGCCTGCACAGTTTAATAGACATTTTGGAGGATTGCATTTTTGGTTTTGGATATACAACTTGCACATAAAAAGGGGCTGAAATCCTTTTGAGGAAGAGGGCCCAAGCAGCTAGAGCTGCCCTTATGCG
>NW_017728992.1:201396517-201403517 GCF_001723915.1 Gavialis gangeticus
GGTTTTGGATATACAACTTGCACATAAAAAGGGGCTGAAATCCTTTTGAGGAAGAGGGCCCAAGCAGCTAGAGCTGCCATTCGCTTATGCGAACACCATTCACATCCCCCCCTAGCCCAAGTTACACACACAACACAAGCAAAGCAACTCCAAAGCAAAAGCATTACCCCAGGCATTTCAAACATTCACGTTAGTCAAAGCTGCAGCTGAATGCACTTTTTTCCTTTGAGCTTTAACCTTAAGATTGAGAATTTTATTCTGATGCTAACTCAATGGTAAGAGAGACCTAAACAACTATTCTTAACTACTTAAGAATCTACTACAACAATCTTAATAACTATATATATTTTTAATAAAAATATAAAGAAAGAGACACCAAATAATACAAGCATTTCCAAAAGCATTAAGAGGAAAGAAGGAAGGAACTGTAGAGAAGTCCATAAATGTTCTTTTATTATTCAGATGTGAGCTTGAGACAACAATAATGGGTTTATACACTGCTGTGACTTGAGCCAAACAATGCAGCTCTTACAGTGAAGTTCTGTACAGGCCATCTGACACAGAAGTTGCAATGGATCAGACTAAAACATGGTAAAATTCCACACCTCAATTGATAATTTGATTATTTTTGTCTGTTGTATGCGTGTTTCTGGGGGCGGGGAAGGAGGCATCTCACAGAATAAATGACTTTTACCTAGCTTAGTTTTTCCTCTTAAGCTCTTTTGAAAATTCCTGCCTAAGCTTTCTGGGTTATTCTTACTTTGATTTTCAAGAGTGAGACAAAAAACAAAAACAAAAAAAAAAAAACCTTTTCTCTACTCAAGGAGCTAACTTTAGACCAACAGCTGCACTGTAAAACTTAATAAATTATTAAATTTAAAGAAATCCATAATTGAACACAATCACACCAGACAATAACGTATGCAAACTGATAAGAGTATCTAGGATAGTGGTTTTCACTTTCTTTTTTTTGCAGGCCCCTAAAAAATGTTGAATGGAGGTGCGGACCTGGTGGAATTTAAGTGTGGGTATTCACGTACTTTTGATTCATCGTAGTCCTGTTTCACAGACCCCTTAGACAGTCTGCAGACCCCAAGGGTCCACAGACGACAGGCTGAAAACCACCGATTTGGGGCGATTCCCTAGAAGTGCCTGGCAGATTGTAAACATTATATTTAATGTTACATGTAGTCTTACCTTACAATAGGCAGTTTGGTGAATGGAACCGGGGGCAATTTCAAACCATCTGGAAGTGTGATCAACTCCATTGTGCCAGGACATTTTGAGGTGTAGTTTTCCAAACTCTGGGTTACATCTTTCTTTTCTAAAAGAGATTTTTTTTTTCCAATTATAACTTTTTGGAAAAACAGCTTTAACACCCAAACAGAAAAGGTAGAGCTAAGAATGAAGGTTCAGTCAAGTCAGATTTCAATACCTTTATTTATTTATTTATAAACTAGACACAAGACTATACCACAATACCATAATATTCAGTTCTCTCTATTCTGTAAAGGCTGAATCCAGCCAGTTAAAATGTATGCCTTACAAGCCTCATTCTTAAATAAAATTGTCATTATAACACAAATTGCAACTGTATTTCTAAGCCCTACTTTCACAGAAGCTTGCACAATAAAATAAATGTGTCCAGCATTCCTGCATTCTAAAACCAGTAAAAATAATCTGAATGGTTTATAAATAGAAATTACAACAAAGAAGTTGTATATATTTTATAACTTTTTTCAAACTTGTCTCTCTTTCCAGGCATACAGCACAATTACAGAGCAATGCTTTTATTAAATCAGAGTAACACCAGAAAGGAATATTGGTCAATGAAAATATCCACCTACAGACAGAAAAGAGGCAGCACAAGCATTTCATTGTTACTTTATGTTAAAGCCCAGCACACTTATTTTAAGATCTCCATATCATGCATACGGTTACATAGCCAGTGACAACAAAGTTTTTGCTTCTGTTTCGATTAAAAAAAAAAACAAAAAAAAACCTAGGTAGATATTTGAACTAAGTTTCAAACCAAATAACTAAGAAAAATATAATCTGGATGTATTATTTTCTATAAAGTCATGGAAGTGAGGTATAATATAAACAACTCTGAAAGTTAACTAGCACGACTGTTCAAGTGTTACTTTCGGATTTAAAAGCGCCTCGGCCATTTCAAGACATTTACTGTTTTTTTTCCCCTAGAGAAAACTATTAGTGACCTGAACTTAGGTTCTGATTTTCTCCTGTAAGAAGATGCCATCATTAACACTGGAGCTGTGCATAGAGCTATTTCCCTACAAGAAAGCTTTTCCACTGAAAACACATGTAAGAGAAGATGATTTTCAACTATTTTGCTGTAAGATGCATTGATCATTCTTTAACTCTGTGTTCTATTAATCATCTTTGCTTTTGAGTTGTCTTTTTGCAGAGAATTCTTCAGGTAGAAAAGGAAAGGAAAGAGAAGTAAAAAGAGGAAGGAAAAAAAGTTATAAAAACAATGCCACTATCTAAAGAATCAATTTATGGTTCAAAAGCCCAAAAGAGAAATGCATTACCTAGATTCTGTGCTGATCAATGCACCGTTAACATCCGAGACAGACAAGTATCCTCAAGAGGTAAGAAAATAATGTACTTGGTTTACAGACTGATTAAAGTTTTGTGAGGAATTATGAAAGAAAATATTCTTTAACTGAAGAAACAAATTTCAGTATTTTCTACCAATCGACACTTAAATGAAACAGAACAATTTACCATTTGCCTTTTCTGCTTCTTCCTATGCCAAATGATTTGCCATTAAATTACACAATTTTTTGTGATATCAAATGAAAAGTGAAACCCAGGTATGAATCAAGCAGCAGGAAAAAGATACAGATTTTTTTTTGTACAAAACCTTGGGGTTTGTTTGTTTTGTTTTGTTTTGTTTGTTTAACACACTCTCGATAATTTAGACTGTGAAGAGAGAGACAAAACGACATGATATACATCAAGGCAAATTAATTCTTCTTCTAACTGTTTGCTAAGGTTTTCCACAGAGAAACTTAACTGTTCATTAAAGCTTATTCATTCTGAGCAAAGACAAGGCAGAAGGACTGTTGCAAAACACCTGCCTAATTCTTTTCTGGGAGATTGTTTCGTTTCAGAGGCCGTTGCTTCTAATAATTAAAGGCAAAGTTTTATGCTTTCATGATAGAACTGAAGAAAAATCATCCTGAGATTCCATAAGGCAATAACACACCAATAAACGTACAAAGTTCATATTTCAGGCTTGAACGACAAAAAGTGACAGCCCAGAGTTACTGATTTTCTCTTATTTTCCTGCTCTAAAACACTTATCCTTGGAGTGTAATATGGCATCCCCTAGGCTTCAGTACTCCTGTGAGAGAGAAAACTGTCATCTTTGGAGAGCTTCAGGCAGCTCCCATGCCTCTGATCTAAGTTTAATTAATATATTAAAAAATAAAGAATACGTTTGGAACAGAGGCTCATTTAACTCAGACTTTAGGTGTTCAGTATCAGTCATGCTGCAAATCAGTCACTTAATTGGGGAAAAATTCAAATCTAATGAACTTATAAATATTGATCTTCACCTTAGGTTTCATTAAATAAATAAATTCTTCTACAAAAGTGTATGCTGTTAGCCAGTTTAAACTTTATGCACAGGTAAAAATCATATAGCAAATGAGTCACTCGTGATTATCTTCTTATGGATAAGCCATGTTTTATTATAAGATTTAAAATTATGCTCACTTAAAACGTATTGTTTTTACTCAAATAGAAGATGACCCTCATTATAAGACTACTCTTCCAATAATTAGATTCTATACATGGAACATTTAGCAATTTAATATAATATTCCAGATACAGACTCTAATCACTGGATGTCTGCCTTGAATTTGTCTCCCTCAAATGCTACAGCAGGGAAAATAAATCTTGGGAGGCAAGGTAGCCCTTTACTAACTGGTTTGCCCAAACTTTTTCCCCTGGCATCCCCTTCCCCTTCTCCTCACCGTCAGACCCTGCCCTCCTGAAAACATCAAAGCGAGCAGCAAATTTACAAACAATAACCTAGAAATTAAACATGATTGCAGCAATTGCATAGTGCACTTAGTTTGTCCAGAATTGATGCATGTTACCTTTTTTTTGAAACTGTTGCAAGTTGTAGCACAGGTACTCTATAAACATACTTCCAAGCAGTGCTTTGGCACCTCTTTATACATAGTACAAAATGTGCATGATTTTAGTCCAAAGCCAAAGGCTCATGATTTACTACATAGCTCATTGGGTTGGGCCCCCGCAGCATTTCAAGCCATGGTGACCCCGCAGCTCAGCACGTGCATACACTCCGGATATCGCCCCCCACAACTTACCCACATGCTAATTATCCCCACTCAAGACTGGAAACAGGTATTCATGTCACCAGTCCTGGGATACTCTAAAAACATATATGCAGGTGAACTGCAGAGCCATCTGGCCCAGCTTCACCTCATGGAGGACAGGGCCACTCAAATCAGATGGGCCAGGCTGAGAGAAGAGCTGATAAAAGGATGCTGGGTGAACTGTGCAATGACATGGTTTGCCATGACTGGAAGGGTCTGCAGTGAAGGGGCCTTAATGGGCACCACCATATGTCTTGTTCACATGGACTACACCAGTCTGTTCTTGGGGTGGGTCCAGAACGTTTGCCCAATGAGGGCCGGGCACTTTCTAGTTATGCTCAGTGCTGGCTACAGTATTAGCTTGGCTGTCCCTTAGTATAAGGACAATGTCTGCTGGGGGGTGCGGATACTGGTGAGTTTTAAGGTGGTTGAGGAGTCCAATCCGTACTCTGCAAGTTCTTCCACAGATATGACAAGTGGCGCCTGGGGTAGGGAAAAACCGCTGGTCAGGATGTTGTGCAGCAGCACAATAGTGCTGGCTCCATTTAATCAGCTTCATAGCTGGTTTCTATGCTGCCTTTGGCAGTAGTTTAATGGACAGACAGTGTATTTAATGAGATTTCCTTGTACGTGATTTAAGACAAGGGGCTTTTTTCCCCATCATGGCAATTGAGGGGTGGAGGAGAAACCTCATTTTGTATTCAAGTAAATACGGTAGGTTGCTGTTACCACCCAGTTTCATCACTTCAAGAAAACAATTAATATTCTACAGGTGGATAGATGTGAGCTCTATTAGTCCAAGCTGTTCCAATATAAACTTTTATGTCCACCCCTACATGTGTCTAAGTGGAGAGTAAGCACTATAACTTTAAACCTGAATAAAGTAGGTATAAATTGCAGCAGTTTAACTCCACTTTGACAAGTATAGGACCAGAGAGCTATAACAGTTAAATCAGAACAGCTGAATTCCCAGGAGACTAGTTCCCCTTTCATTTTAAAACATTTAAAAAAGTTATGGCTTTTCATAGTCTCAGTTTGAGTCAAGTTACATTTGAACTCAGAAATGTAACTGGGTGCTTGGTCCACCTGTGCTGCAGCCACACACAGCAGCAGCAACTGCACTGTCGTCAGCATGATGGCAGCAATGCCAGCAGCACAGCTGCTGCTCTTTTTGTGTCCCCCCCCACCCATCAGGTCAGGTTTTGTGCCCCCCCTCCACCAGTGTTCAGGGCTGGTGCCCCAGATGCCTCCCCTTCATTATGCTGAGTCTGAACTGAGGCCCCTGGCACATGTTGCTTTAATGGCACTGTTGGCATATGATCCTGAATCCCAACAAGATACTTTTAAAGGTGACACAAAACATTAGTGCTGTTAGGTATTAGGGGGGTGTGAAACAGACTGTAGTCACGGTTCGTATCTATATCAGCCATTTTTTAAGCAGTCCGCAGCCATGTACTTGTGTGTTTGGTCGCAACTATAAACCACTCTCTATGGCTAATTGGGTGAAACTTGTCACTTCTGTCTGCGCCTTAAACACCGGCAGCTGCAGGTGAGAGAGGGACAATGTGGGGGAGCAGGGAGCAAAGGAAGATTTGGGAGTAAAAGGGGTGCAATGGTGCAGTTACACCCTCATCTGATTCCTGGTCCATCCAAAATTTAAAACCAACTGCCTGGCAGCAGCAGCATTTCTATTCAGGCAGCTGAGATGCACTCAACTGACTTAAGGAGTCATTATAAATTGACCAGATTCCTTCAGAACACTTCATACCACAGGTCTTAATGACCCTCTTGCCTTTTTAATGGTCTTCATGTTCCACTAATGAAGCCACTCCTTCAGCAATTCTGCTGACTCTTAGCTGTTCCTGGTAATGTAGCTCCTACTTAACAGCATTGCAGACTGTTTTTAACTCTAGCTTAAAACAGTAAATCAAGTTAATAATAACTGGGGTGCGAAAATAAAGTTTAATGCAATACTGGATACACTACCAAGGTGCTCAAGAAGGCCAGACTTTGGTTTATGAATTCAAGACAGAGATGTATGTTTAACTCCAATGACCACAGGACTAGTGAAACAGCATCTTTTTATTATTTTCTGCTCAGTTTGTTGTGCTTTTATGTATAATAGCCAGAGAATGCATATTCCAACAAAGTTATATTTGTTTTTCCTTCAATTTTAAATGGAATAACATAGCCCTAGGTCCCTACCATATTAGTAAATGTTTTAGTTTCTTCTTACTTGGAAAAAGTGCAGGAAAAGGGGTCTGGGCTTAGAAGGGAGAATGGTGGCATCTAACCTAGGGGTGAAGTGGGGGAGTGGGATGAGAGCAGAGAGAAGTAGGAAGAGCTTTCTTATATATGGATACAAGTGACTTTTGGGAAGCATGACTAGGAATGGCCATAGGGTTTCCTTATACAGTGATTTAAAGCAGGGAAGTGAGAGCAGAGAAGAGAAAGGGGTATATACGGAACTCTTAAATTTTGGGGGGGGGGGGGGGGAAATCCAATCTATGGGTTGTCTGTCTGTTTATTGTAAACTACTCTGAGCCTTTTGGATAGGGCAGGATATAACAATTTTATAAATAAACAAAATTAAAACAAACAGAACCACAGCAAGGTGAGCCACA
>NW_017728992.1:201408517-201414733 GCF_001723915.1 Gavialis gangeticus
TAGAATTTTCTCACTAAGGGGGGAGTGGGATGAGAGCAGAGAGAAGTAGGAAGAGCTTTCTTATATATGGATACAAGTGACTTTTGGGAAGCATGACTAGGAATGGCCATAGGGTTTCCTTATACAGTGATTTAAAGCAGGGAAGTGAGAGCAGAGAAGAGAAAGGGGTATATACGGAACTCTTAAATTTTGGGGGGGGGGGGAGGGGAAATCCAATCTATGGGTTGTCTGTCTGTTTATTGTAAACTACTCTGAGCCTTTTGGATAGGGCAGGATATAACAATTTTATAAATAAACAAAATTAAAACAAACAGAACCACAGCAAGGTGAGCCACACAATTCCCATTCACAAGTAGACCCTGCTTGGTATGACATTTCACAACCAGGGAAAAACTCAACCAGAACCCAGCCTGGCTACCAGCAGCCTTCTGATCACTGGATGCATCTACACGTGCCCCACTGTGCTGTCGGTACTGCACAGGCATTTAGTACTCGCTAAAGTTGATACTGTGCAGTAGGGTCAGAAACAACCCAGGCATAGTCCCATTGGTGCATGGATCGTTTCCAGTTCTACTGTGCAGTGGCATCGCAGTTAGTGCCCACCAACACTACGTTGTCGTAGCTATGAGCTACATCACCGAGGCAATGTAGCATCTCATGCAGTCGCACCCACTGAGAGGACAGAGGGATTTTAAGAAGCCTAAACAGGGGGCATTTATACACATATCTTTGTCCCGCAACACACAGGAGATCCACCACTTCAGAGCAGACTAAATTAATCAAGTCTGCTCCACATGCAAGCTAGCATGTACTCCGCTGTGTCACATGCAGTTGTAAAAGTGCCAAAATGCATGTCAGCGTGCAGAAAACAGCAGTGGTGTGCTTTTGAACTCAAGCACCTGTGAGGTGTTTTAGTTCAAAAGCACACCGCTGCCATTTTCTGCACGCTGACACGCATTTCACCACTCATACAACTGCAAGTGTGACAAGAGCGCTGGGCACTTTTCAAAGCACCTGGTGCTGCAGCGCTTACACATGTAAAAAAGCCCAACAGGACTAAACTGTCTCTTTCACAACTGAAAAAAAAAATCAAATGAACTTATCAATGAATTCATCCTTGCGACGGTTTTGTAAAAACAAAATTCAACTGTTTTTGGGATTTTTTTAAGTTCTAACCACCATTGCTCAATAGAAAAAGGAGCTGTTGATGTCAAATACTAGTCCTTGTAAATTTTTTTTTAAAAACATGAACATTAAGATGGGGGTAGGGAGTGTTTTTCTTTCCTTTTTACCTTTATCTGTATTCCACATATTGAAGAATGAATTCATGTATAATTTTCCACTACACAAGCAAACTAATCCTGTAAATGAACCACCCTACCACGACTTGCAAGATCAGTCCATTACATTCAGTGTTTCAGTAATTTAATTCAGCAAGACAGACTAGGTCTGTGCTAATTTCAAACACGCTTCACCTATTTTCCATTATATTAATACTGATGTGATTTGGAACATGACATTATTACATTTTATTAGTGAACAAACAACTTCTCTCTTTTTCTAATCCTGCTGAAAAGGATAAATGCAAGTCAGAAGTGTGTGGCTTCACAAGGGACTTCACAAAGATTTAAAAAAGTGTTTCTACTGTAAACAGATGAGAGAAACAAGTAGATACAGCTCACAGGAGCTATGCTAATCAGAATAATTAAGATTTGCTTTTATAAATATATGATTGTGAGCAGTGTAAAAAAGCAGATTCATTAAAGTGATGAGGGTAGTGTGATTAAGAAGACTCAACATTGTCAGGTGTGCAAGTGCTCTTTTTTTTGGAAAATGAGAAGAACTCCCAGCATTCACAGCATTAAGGAAAAACAAAATCCCTTCAATGGAAATAATGGCAAACTTGTCTTTTCCTTACCACTTTTAGAATTAAAGCTAAAAGACACTAATAAAGAACCCAACTGATGCATCTTAATGGTAATATAAATCACGAATAAGATTTTTTTAAAACATTTGAAAGTACGTTCATGTTAGCAATATGGTAAAAAGGAAGCTTTACTATTTAAAATCCATCTTCAATAGGAAAGAAATGTGACGAAGGAAATGGGGAAGGCATTATAAAAATATAATTGATGTTGAACAGTCTTGGCATGGTTAAACGTCTGAGGGGACAGCGAACACCATGCAACTTTCAATATTTGCCACTCCACAGTAATTGCATTTACAGTCCGAAGAAGCAGATATTGCTTTTGGAATTTGCTACGCAAAACAGTCATTCCTGATGTTCTGAAAGATGACTAAGTTATCTTACCATGCCACACAGGATCAAGTTTATTTAAAAACACCCTAAAAACATAAAATGAGGCCCTGGGCCAGTCTTCTTCAACACAGATAAGTAATTATAATGTGAAGCAACATCTAAAACAAATATCTTTGCACAAGTCTTAAATTCTACAAATGAAGAAACAAAACCAAGCCAACTACATTAGTCATTTAAACAGGAACAGCAAACTAACAATGGGTAAATAAAAAAATAAAGTAATTTAAAACAATTTTACCCACTTTTCTTGACCATTGATTATTTTTCATGTCAAAGTAGGAATATTTAAGAGTAAGGACAAGACAAATATAATACATACCCACAGAAAGGGAGGGGGAAGGAAGAATAAAATCAATCAGCACAGCTTTATTTCAACTGGCTGAGAAAAAAAAATCCCAATACTTGGAGGGATTACTATCATTAATTAAGTTATTAAATATCACAAACATTACCCACCTCTATAGCTGCCAGACACTCAAAATCTCTCCCTCTTTTCCTCCTTGCCTTCCATACCACTTTCAAATTGTTCATCCCAGTTTCAAAGCCCTAAATAAGGTTGCACTTTCATTCTCTTTTTTATTCCATCAGAATTGCAAAACTCTTATAACCCGTTGTTTGCTTCTTCAACTCTTACCCCACCTTCTGTACAGTCTGGTATGACTAGCCAATTTCCAAAACAATCCTCCCTGCTTTGCCTTCTCCAAATGCTTTAAAATATATTTCTTCCACATTACTTATAGAGTCTCCTCCTCCCTTAGTAGGTGGCTATGCACAAGCAGTTACCTATGTTAGTATGAAGTGAGGTAAATGACAGGGCAGCGTGACATGTTATGGACCAACTCATTCAAAAAAGCAAGCTCTTCCTCATGAAGACTTCTCTGATTCAGTTAGTTTATAGAGTATCTCTCTACCCTGTCTTTTGCCTTATTTCTGTACATCTTGTGTATCAATTAAGATGTAAACTCTTCACGGTAATGATAAAGTGGTCTACTAATGCATGTGTCAATGTAAAGCTATTTGGAATTTGGTGGTACATTTGATAGAGCCTCTCAACAAAATCTTACTTATAATAAATTTGGTTAGAGTATAAGACAGGCTAAAAACTGGATCAAGAAACAACAAGTCATAGAATCATAGAAAATTAAAGGTTGGAAGGGACCTAGGGAGGTCATGTAATCCAACCCACTGCTCAAAGCAGGACCAGCCCCAACTAGATCATCAGAGCCAAAGCTTTATCTAGCCAGGTCCTGAAAGCCTCCAAGGATGGAGATCGCACCACCTCGGGGTAACCTGTTCTAGTGTTTTGCTACCCTTCTACTGAGAAAAAAATCTTCCTAATATCTAACCTAAACTTCCCTGGCTGCATGTCGAGACCATTGCTCCTTGTTCTGTCATCTGCCACCACTGAGAACAGTCCAGTTCTATCCTCTTTCAAACCCCGCTTCAGAGAGCTGAATGCTGCTATTAAATCCCCTCTCAGTCTTCCCTTCTCTACACTAAATAATAAGTCCAGTTCCCTCCATCTTTCCTCATAAGTCATGTTCCCCAGCCCCATAACCATTTTCATTGCCCTCTTCTGAACTTTGTCCAATTTGTCAACATCCTTTTTATAGTGGGGGGCCCAAAACTGAACACTGTACTCCAGATGTGGCCTCATCCCTGCCGAACAAAGGGGAACAATCACTTCCCTTGACCTGCTGGCAGTACACCTACCAAGACAGCCCAGGATGCCGTTAGCCTTCTTTGCAATAAGGCCGCACTGTTGGCTCATATTCAGCTTACTGCCCACTGTAACCCCGAGGTCCTTTTCTGCAGAGCTGATGCCCAGCCAGTAACCCCCAGCCTGTCCCAGTGCATGGGATTGTTCCATCTTAAGCGCAGGACTTTGCACTTGTCCTTGTTGAACCTCCATGAGATTCCTTTTTGGCCCAATCCTCCAATTTGTCTCTGTCACTTTGAATCCTAGCCCTACCCTCCAATGTATCTACTACTCCTGCCAGCTTGGTGTCATCTGCAAACTTGCTGAGACTGCACTCTATGCCATCTTCAAGGTCCCCGATGAAGACATTGAACAAAACAGGCCCCAGGATCAACCCCTGGGGCACTCCACTTGATACCAGCTGCCATCCAGACATTGAGCCATGGACTACTATTCTCTAAACCTGATGCTACAGCCAGTTTTCTAACCACCTTACAGTCCATTCATCTAGCCTGTACTTCCTTAGCTTGCCTGTGAGAATGTTGTGGGTGACTGCATTAAAAGCCTTGCTAAAAATCAAGGTAAACCACATCCACTGGTCTCCCCACATCCACAGAACCAGTTCACCTTGCCATAGAAGGCAATCAAGTCGTCAGGCATGATAAACAACAAAATATGGAGCTGGAAAACAAAACACAGCAGGGTTCTTCAGAAACCTGTTAGGCTTAATCTTCTTTAACAACCACTTTAATGATCTGGTAGCAGACAGTAAACAGTACTTTAATGAAATTTAGCCCAGACATGGAAGGAAACTCATATTTCACAATAAATGACACTGACATCTCAAAGTTAAAGGGAGGCTGTTAGTGTGTTGCATTAAAAAGTAACTTTCTTTTGTTTATATAAACTATTTTTAGTCCATAAAATAGCAAAAAAAGGTAGAATCAACTGAACGTCAAACAATTTAGGTACAACATAGTTCTGCTGTCCTGCAGATTAATATCATGGATACTTGACACTAAAAGTGCAGCTATCATATACTGATTAAGTTACCCTATTTACTCAAATCTAAGTTGTTCCCCCCCCAGTAATTAACTTCTATATTAGGAAAATGTATAAATGGGTTATAATTTTCCAGGTATCGAATCTAAGTTTAGAGGGCTGTCTCGAATTCATCCCTCTGCACTGCTACAGCAGGGAAAGCAGTGGCTGGATAGTGGAGTCAGATAGCCCACTTGCTTCTGCCCCCCTCCCCTTCTTTCCCCTGTGGCCTTCCTGCACCTCTTGCCACCTCCACCCCCAACTCCCCATAGCTGCTAACCCTCCCCAACCTATTCTCGCAATATCTGCCCCCTCTCCCAACACTCCCACCCTCAGCCTCTTCCACCCTACCACCACTTATTGTCAGAGGTTTCTTAGGCTCTGGTCCCTCCCCAGAACACAGCATGTGGAACCAGAGATCCTGCCAGCCATACAGCAGTGTCCATGCTGGTGACTGGCCAGGCAGGCAATGCAGCAGAGTCAGGGCTGCCAACTGGCCAGGCAGGAGACAGTGTTTCCATGTGCTCCATCCATGCCTGAGAGGGAACCAGCCTGAGCTGGAACTGAGCTGTGCCTGACAGTAAGGGAGCTACAAAGAGGGGAAGGGAGCAGTGTAAGGGCAGAAGCAGCAGAGGACAAGCGGGGGGAGGGGGGGGGAAGAAGAGCAGATGGATTTTGTGCGTCTGACTCTGGCCCCAACCTGGACTCAGGAACAGTCAGAGCTGCAGCAGCTGAGTGCCCTGCCTCTGCTTTAAACATGGATCCAAGATGAGGGCCTTCCCCCACCATGCTGATGGGGGGGGGGGCAACCTCATCTTATATTCAAGTAAACATGGTATTTTCTTACAGGCCTTGGTAAACATGAAGTAGCTTAAAAATAAATCACCACACTTTCACAGCCCCAAATCAGTTTCAGCTGAAGTATTACTTGACCTAATTACCAAAAGAAAGCTTTGATTAGAAAATGAGCATTTCTTTTTGTATACCCCAGAGACTGAATCTTTTCTCTTTACTATTCAACAATACATGCCAGCCCCTAAACACCTATCCTGAGGCAGCAATTCCAAGCAAAGCCTTGGGTGCTTTATTGTATTTTTCTGTTTGGGAAATTAGCAGAATCCTGAAGAAAAAAAAAAAAAAAAAAAAAAAAAAAAAA
>NW_017728992.1:201414821-201420576 GCF_001723915.1 Gavialis gangeticus
GAATTAAGTGGAGGTCCTGTATCGAAAAAAAAAAAAAAAAAAAAAAAAAAAATCACATTAATAAATCAACAGCTTCCTTTAAAAGGGCCTTGATGTTTCATTTTGTTCTCTTCCCCTCAGAAACTGTTTCGGCTACGCTGTTGGTTTTGTCAGCACCCATGAACACGCACACTAAGTACCATTGTAAGTAACATGCCTGAGAAAGGATCATAATACATAATTGGGTCTGTGCCTTCATCTTATTTGCATGACTAGAATATTTTTGTTCAGGAAACTAAATCAGTCTTTTTCAAGAGTGAACTAAGTGTCCTGAGTTCTAACCTGAGTGTACACACATTCAAATGATCTGGAACAATTCTCCCAGATTTGTTCTTCTGGTAGAGAAAAAAAACAAAAAACAAAAAAACAAACAAAAAACTTGTCCAGAGCTGCATGTACAGACATTTGAAAGCCGAGGCCTGAGAAGAGTAGAATATGCAGCACTGACTGGGCAGCCATGTGGAGGGGCAGGAGGAGGGGGACATGCACACATCTCCACACACTCTGCTGGCTCCCTTAGTCTCACTGGCAACAGATGGCAGCCGTGCATAGGCAAACCCTAACTGGCTGACCCAGATTGTCCTTGGTCAGCCTACGTTTCCCTGTAGCACAATGTGGGGATTGTAAAGGGGGAATATTATGGTCTCTGCTAGAGAAGCAGAATCCAGAAAGCAACTGAGGATGGGGGAGCATAAGGGGAAGAAATACTAGAGGGCTATGTTCTCTTTTAAAAAAAGTCATGGCACATACAGACATTTTCTCCTCCAGGAGAAGCTCTCCTGCGAGTGATTTCGCCCTGGTTGTTCCCAGGTTATTTGTCACCTTGAGAGGTGATTTTTTTACTCTGGGAAAAATAGCCTGTACACTCATTTTTCCTGCAGCACCTCTCCCAGAAAAAAACTGAAAGTGTGCATGAGGCTCTTGTTGTATTATTTTAGTAAACAAATGCTTCATTTTTTAGGGTCATATCACTCCTTTTAATGTATGCAATAATAGTTCACACAGCCTCAGTCTCTCATCTTCTTTAGGGCATATCGCCTACTAAAATGGGGGTTTATTTTCAAGTCTTCATTCCCCACAAACTATTGTCTATTGTCATTTCCTCTGAAAGCATGTTCTCAGGATCACTCACCTTTTCCCATTAAATTTTAATTACACCTCATCAAATTGGGTACCCTAATGTGTGACATCTTCCCTCAATTGCATATAAGCTACTGAAACAAATGTCACACATGTGAATGTACAAAACGTGTTTTGGGGAAGGGGTGGAGAGGGGAGGGGGGAGAAAAAGGCATACAAATACTACATTCTGCAATCATACATTTCAACTGTTTTGTTAGAGTAATACAATTCATCGTAAAACCAAATGGCTCCTTTAATATAGAGCTCCCACCAGGAAACTTTTAAAAACTATTTAAAGAGCCAATTAAGAACATTAGAGGTTTTCAGATAGATAAATATCTCCAAAAAAAAAATGGGCAAAACAAAACCAATCAGCTTCACTCATCCACTCTCCCTACATAATGAATTTCTAAGATTAAAAACAAAAAGAAAGAGGTAACAGGGACAGAATAAGTAGTACACTTTCTTAAAACACTGAAACTATTATGAGCTCCTGTTGCCAAGGGCATAATACTGCTCTTCGAGCTTTATAGACTGACTTTTTCTATTTCATGCTAAGACCTCCAACCGAAGCAAAACCTCCTCCCAAATAATTCAGTGTCTTGAACGAAAGTGAGAGCATCTACTTAGTTAAAATCTTATAGTAACTTAATTCAATAACTGCCTAAGGAACATCTTATATTACTCACAATACGAAGTTCACATGATCTTGTTCAAGGCAGCCAATCTTATATTCATTCTTTAACAGTAACTATATACTCAAGTGCATGTCTGCTTTCTGTGATCAATAACATATACAAAACCACCGAGAAGTAACAAGGACCTGTGCCCTGAGTGGCAGCAGAAGCGGTAGAACCTGTAGCAGCAGTGGCAGCTGCTGTTCTTACATCTCCTCTAACTTAGTGCCTAGGGCTAGTGCCCAGTGGCTTTTAACTCATTACACTGCTGTAAACTAACGACATTTATAAAAAAAATATTTTCACAATATAGTAACTTATTTAAAAAAAGGAATAAATGGCACACTTCAAGTATCACCTTGAAAGCAGGAAAGATGACTTAAGGTGCCCCCCACTACTTTACCAACAACCAGGAATACACAAAATTTCATGGCAAGGTGGAAAGTCTTCCTTACCTTGATAGTTCTTCATACCACTTCCAATCATACCAGACTAATAAGCCTCTCCTCACTTTGATACCGTTATACAGTATATGGTAAACACACTACACATAGAAATGTGTGCAATTAAAATAAGTTAAAGAACATTTTGCAAATAATGTTGCTACAAAATATTTTTTTAATTACTACATTAAAGATTTGGGTCTCCATACCGAAAGGGACTGGAGAGTTCGACACCATTATAATTAACGAGTTGCCATTAGAAAGACTAATGAGATGCAAAAACAAGTCACAGGCACTTTCAGTCAACAAACATGCATTCCGACGTATTAAAACCAGCTCATTAACAATGTCAGTTAAGTAATTCTTCGCTTTCACTCGTAAGTTAAAGTCAAATGTTATTTATAATAGAATCTCTGCTCAGTCTGATTAAACCTTCATTTACTTGAGCCCTTAAATCAATAGACCTGTTTCTAAAAATGGTTTTATGCAATTATTTAATGTAACTTGCACATGCTGTCATTAAGCCAAATGATATGTTGTGACTAGCCAATGTTGCTGAATATTTAGATGTAAAACGAAGACCAAACTGTTTTCCAGATTATTAAAGAGTAGAACTGCCAATGAAAACAAATTATTACCACTAAAGAAAGCTCTCAGTTAAACTAGACAATTGTTCTCTTTCGTACCAATAATGATAGCCTCTAGAATCCCAAGATAAAATCTTATTTTCCTTGGTTTATTTTAGCAGGTTACAACTGTGCTCAAATCCCCAGCAAGATACCACAAGGCTGCACTTTTGCTTCTTCAGAAGAGTTTAACAAGGAAAATTATTTAAAAAATAGTAAGAGAGGGAAGCTTAAGAAAGCCTTAATGCAGCTGTGATGGCCAAATATTAGTGAATACGTAAAGACCGTTTCACAATGATAGGTCCCTAAAAAACAACAACGTTCTTCTATTTGATCACAGTGCACTGTACTGAGACTCAAGGACTTCTGCATTCCTCTATCATGGTGCAATATATTAATTATTTGTTCAAAAGTATATAATTGCCTTTAGCAAGGATTTTAATATAGTCTCCCACAACATTCTTGCAAGCAAGCTAAGGAAGTACAGGTTCAATAAATGGACTGTATGGAAATAGAAAACTGGCTCAAAGGGTAGTAAATCAATGGCTTGATGGCTAGTGGGCAGCCAGCATCAAGTGGAGTGCCCCAGGGATCAGTTCTGTTCAATATCTTCATCAATGACCTGGAAGATGAGATAGAGGGCACCCTCAGCCAGTTTGCAGATGATATCAAGATGGTGGGGGGAGGGAGTAATAAATATGCTGGTGGCAGAGCTAGGATTCAGAAAGACCTCAACATATTGGAGGATTGGATCAAAAGAAGTCTCATGAGGTTCAATTAGAAGAAGTGGAACGAACTGGCTAAGCAGCAGCTCAGAAGAAAAGGCCCTGAGGTGTTACAGTGCACACTTAGGTGAATGAGCCAAGTGTGCCCTTGTTGCAAAGGCTAATGACATTCTGAGCCACATTAGTAGAAGTGCTGCCACAAGATAGAGGGAAGTGATTCTTCCCCTCTATTTGGCACTGGTGAAGCCACTTCTGGAGTCCTGTGTACAGTTTTGGGACCCTACAGAAAGGATGTGGACAAATTGAAGGGAGTCCAGCAGAAGGCAACAAAAATGGTTTGGGGGCTGGGGAACATGATTTGGGCTAATTTAGTCAAGAGAAAACTGAGGGGGGGGATTTAATAGCAGCCTTCAACTCCCTGCAGGTGGGTTGCAAAGAAGATGGGGCTGGACTGTTCTCAGAGGCAGCAGATGACAGAACAAGGAGCAATAGGCTCAAGTTGCAGCACAGGAAGTTTAGGTTAGATATTAGGAAAAACTCTCTCACAAGGAGTTTAGTAAATCCCTGGAAGAGATTACCCACAGAGGTGGTGGAATCTCCATCTCTGGAGGTTCATTCAGCTAGACAAAGCCTTGGCCGAAATGATGTAGGTGGGGATGGTTCTGCTTTGAGGTGGGGACTGGACTAGATGACATCCTGAGGTCCCTTCCAACTCAAATTTTCTATGATTTTCTGTGATTCTATGAATTCGATGTCAAGTTTCTCATAGCAAGGCATTCAGTGAATCCTTCTATAAAATACTCAAATTATACTTCATAGATATAATGCTCCGTCTTTAAAACCTATACTTAGATAATGCATGAAGTACCATGACTGTAATTAGATTTTCACCGTAAAAATCAATTTTTATTAGAGGTGGTTTTCAATTAACAAGTGTTTCTTGAGATGTTCTACTTGACTTAAGGGCCAGGTCCACTTTTGTCAGCATAACACTGCATTTGAATTGCGTCTTTTTTGCCATTTTCTGTGCTAGCAGTATTGATTAATACGAGCTGGATTTTCTTCATTAAAATATATAGAATTGTACATGTGAACTTAGGGCACAAAACTGCTATCACAGCTTTACCAGACACTAACATGAACTTATTTTATGACAGATTTGTGAACAATGAAAGGCAAGATGCAATAAGTTCCGTCTCTTCCTGAAAAACAACTAGTCCACCATATATGACTGGAGAAATTTAGCTATTAACTATTTAACTGGTGAGATTAACAACAATAGCTGTAACAGTAAGTGGAATTGTATGAACTGTAGGCAAAGCTAGGGCCCCCAAGGCGACACGTGTGCCTATGCACAAATGCCAGGAGCTTGGGGAATAGCAGGAGGACAAGTTCCTCCTGTTTAAGCGCAAATAACTATGATGTCATAGGGATAATGGAGACCTGGTGGGACTCCACCCATGACTGGACCATGGGTATAGACAGCTATACCCTGTACAGGAGGGATTGAGGGGACAAAAGGGGCAGGGGTGTAGCTCTCTATGTCAAGGAAAGCTATGCACCCCTGCAAGCCAACACTGGTACCCATGGAGGACGACTTGAGACCCTCTGGGTTAAAATCCGTGGGGAACATGGAACTACAGAACCCCTACCCAGGGTCAAGACCTTGACCAGGAGTTCACCAGGGAATTGGCTGAGGCTGTGCGCTCCTGCTGTAAGGTAGTCATGGGAGACTAAGTACCCAGACATCTCGTGGAAGGAGCACTCAGCCAAATCCGAGCAGTGGCAAAGCCTTCTCTCACGCGTGGCTCACCTCTCTCTGACACAGGAAGCCTATGGGCTGACAAGAGGTGAAGTGCTGCTTGATCTGGTACCGGCAACTGGGAATGACCTAATCAGCGACCTATCGATCAGAGGGAAGTTGGGTGACAGTGACCGCAGGCTGGTCACCTTCACCATCCGCTGTATACCTGGCAAGTCAGTCAGTAATACAGAAGTTCTTGACTTCAGGAAAGCTGACTTTGACAAGCTCAGGAGGCCTGTCAGGGAAGCCCTAAAGGGCCGCAACCCAAAAGGGAGGGGAGTTCAGGAAGAGTGGTTGCTCCTTAAGGGAGCAATCCTGG
>NW_017728992.1:201425576-201426421 GCF_001723915.1 Gavialis gangeticus
CTAGCTACAAATATCAAGGACAATAAAAAGTCCTTTTTCAGATATGTGGGGAGCCAGAGGAAAAGCAAGGGCAACATTGAACCTCTGCTAAACCAGATGGGACAACTGACAACCGATGCCCATGAAAAAGCAAACTTGCTAAATGGCTACTTTGCATCAGTTTTTCATCAGTCCCATGGGACGCCCCTGCCCACTGTGGGTCAGGGAGGCCTGGGTGAGGGAGATTCCTTACTCTCCATTGAAGCTGACCTCATGAAGGAACACCTCAACAGGCTGGATACCTTCAAGTCAGCTGGCCCTGACAGTTTACACCCAAGGGTACTCACCGAAGAGCTGGCAAGAATCATAGCTCAGCCCCTGACACGGATCTTCGAGAGCTTCTGGTGCTCTGGTGAAGTGCCTGAAGATTGGAAGAAGGTCAATGCTATGCCTATCTTCAAGAACGGGAGGAAAGTGGATGCAGCAAACTATAGGCCCATCAGCCTGACCTCTAACCTGGGGAAGGTCTTGGAAAAGATTATCAAAGAGGCTATCCTTAACAGACTAGCTGATGGCAATATCCTGAGAGATACCCAGCACAGGTTTGTTGCGAGTAGGTCTTGCTTGACCAATCTCATCTCCTTTTACAACCAGGTGACCTATCACATGAAGAAGGGAGAAGAGATTGATGTCATATCTTGAGTTTAAAAAAGCCTTCGATATGGTATCCCATGATCACCTTTTGGCAAAACTGACTAACTGTGGCCTCAACCACACCACAATCTGCTGGCTAGGGAACTGGCTTCACAGTAGGACCCAGAGGGTGGTGGTTAACAGAAGTCAATCATAGTGGTGCACTGTGACCA
>NW_017728992.1:201428055-201428265 GCF_001723915.1 Gavialis gangeticus
GTGGTGCACTGTGACCAGTGGGGTCCCCCAAGGCTCTGTCCTAGGGCCTATACTCTTTAAAATCTTCATCAATGAGGTAGACACTGATGTCAGAAGTGGGCTGGCCAAGTTCACCAACGACAAACTCTGGGGTAAAGCATCCACACCTGAGTACATGAGGGTGATCCAGGCAGATCTTGACAGGCTCATGAAATGGGCGGACGAGAACCT
>NW_017728992.1:201429061-201429508 GCF_001723915.1 Gavialis gangeticus
AGCCTGGAAAAGCGCAGGCTCGGGGGCAATCTGGTGGCCACCTATAAGTTTATCAGGGGTATTCACCAGGATCTGGGGGAACGTCTGTTCACCAGAGTGCCCCAAGGGATGACAAGATCGAACGGTCACAAACTCCACTGTGACCAATTCAGGATGGACATAAGGAAGAACTTCTTTACTGTCTGAGACCCCAAGGTTTGGAATAGCCTGCTGCCGGAGGTGGTTCAAGCACCCACTTTGAACACCTTCACGACACATTTGGATGTTTATCTTGCTGGGATCCTATGATCCCTGCTGACTTCCCGCCCCTGAGGCAGGGGGCTGGACTCGATGATCCTTCGGGGTCCCTTCCAGCCCAAATATCTATGAAATCGATGAATTTAAAAAAAAATCTGGTTTCAAAATTAACCATAGAATGCAGAAAAACTTGATTGAAGTTGTTTGTTT
>NW_017728992.1:201429557-201436184 GCF_001723915.1 Gavialis gangeticus
TTTTGTGGGGGGGGGTGCGCCAAATTCTTTAGGGAGAATCCTTTGCTCTACCTCTGAATAATTCAGCCATTTATCTCAGGAAAGAATCCAATGACTACATACAACACTAAATATATTATTGATGAAGTTTTTTAATCAGGCACACCAATTTTAAAATATTAACTGACAGGTCAAATGACAAAAAGTCAAAACTGACCGTTTTAGTTTTAAATGTCACAAAGCTAATGCATATACATCATAAAAATAAATAGTGAACTCTCTAGAAAACATGGTGCTGGCTTTTCTTCTTTTTCTTTTTTTAGTGGATTGCAATGGAAGTTGACCACATCCACAGTTTTTTTCCAAATAGTATTAAACATATGAATTACTTGAATGATGTAGTTTAAAACAAATCTAAGAGTAGCACATTGAAGTATGCTGTTAATCTTCACTCCTTAGAATTTTAGGTTTAAGTCCCGGTGAAGATTAGCAGAGAAATGTGACTAGAACACTTCCCCCAAAGAAAACTGTTCACTTTTTCATAAATCTAAATGTCACAGCCAAAAAGCTACTTCTACTTTGGGGAATTGCACTACTAAGATGTATATAAATTCATTATACATCACACCCAATATTCTATTAAAATTAAACCAGACCAAAACAAACTAGGCATCTAAGCGGCAAGACTAAAGCCTTATAATAAAAATTAAGTGAAAGCCAAAAAAATCTATAAAGTAAGATTAGAAATTTAAAGTATTTATGGAGGAAGAACAAGCAAGGAAGAAATTCTCAATCATTCTCCCCACAAAAACTTAAATATTTTACTATCAGCAACATCGGTAACAAGAGCTTTTCCTGTTGCATTTAATAGTGAAGTCTTTTTTATAAAATCCTGTTTTCATATAGAAAAAAGAATAAACTGTTTCCTGTCAATACAATATCGCTGCAATATCTAGTAATAAAAACTGTTCTCTTCTGATTGTTAGGTTTTCCTTTGGTCATCCCAATAGCTGAACAGCACCACTGTTGGTCAAACAATATACCCAAATTAATTTTGCAGACAAGTTATTTTACCCTAAAAATAACTTTTAAAAATATACAGTTTGGAAGATCAAGAAATAATACCTTAATAGTCCCTCACTAATAATGTAAGGATGTAGACCACATTATTTTGGTTACATTACCTTATTACTACGGCTTATGGAACACCGCAATCAAATAACTCCAATTTTTTATAATGCTGGGGAAAAAAATTCTTTCAGAAGTCTGAGGAACATGCACAACTGGGGGTGGGCGAGAAGGGCACCAAGTAAGAGAAACGCCATAATTGTGGCCCCTGGGGAGACCACTGTGTGGGGGCTGCTACAACCAATGTGCAAGAAACCTATCCCACAGCTGTGACTGTAACCCCCAAAGCCCAAGCCTTACCAGCAACGCAGGGAGCCTGCCCTGTGGCAGGTAAGGCTCTGAACACCACCACTTTCATCAAGCCCTGCCAGGGCACACAAATAGCTAGCTGGCAAAAAAGCATTTTAGAGAATGTTAATGACTTAGATGGAATAGAGCATCCTTATAAATCTTGGAGACAGTACCAAGCCTGCAAGGAAAAGGGTGCAAATACACTAAAAAAAGGGGGGGGGACAGAATTCAAAGTCACTTTCAAAAAAATTGGACAACTGGCCAAAAACCAAACATTTTGGTTCAATAGACAAATGCTAAGTGCTACACCAGAGGTGGTCAAACTATGGCACACATGCCACAAGTGGTACGGAGAGCCTGTGTGGCTCCTGACAGAGCAGGGAGGGGACAGGGAACACAGCAACAAATAGAGCAGAAAGCAGGGCAACAGACTGGGCGGGGGGGGTCTGAGTGGCACTCAGCACAGATGCAGGGCTTACCTTGCAGCATACCTGCCAAAAAGGCTAGCCTCCATTTGCATTACACTGAGCCAGGAGAAATTAAATGTACACATGCAAAACAGAGATGGTACAGTAGGAAAGGATGTGGAGGTTAGTGAATCACAAGCTGATTAAGTCAACAGTGTGACACTGGTGCAAACAAGTGAAATCTCATTTTTGGCTATATTAACAGAAACATCATATGCAAGACATGGATAACAACTACTCCATGTACTCAGGGCTGGTAAGGCTTCAACCAGAATAATGTCTTACACTGACAACCACACTTTACAAAAAAACGTGGATACATTTGTAAAAAAGGAGAGGAACAAAAGTGACTTAGAAATGTTGAAGAAAATGAGTTTGTTTAGCTTAGAAAAGAGAAGACTGGGGGGGCCAATCTTCCAGTATGTAATAGAAACAATGGCCAATGGAGGAAGACCAACAACAACAACAAAATCAGCTTACTTTTCAGTCAGGAAGATTCAAGTAGAATACAAGGGGACTACAATAATATCATGAAATCTCCTTTCCCAGAGATTTTAAGAACAAGTTAGACCAGGGATTCCCAAAGGGGCTGCCGCAAAAAATTACTTCATCAGCACCACATCTGGCCCACAGCACTCCCCCCACAGGTCCAGAAATCTGGGTGGGGGACAGGCAGCAACTAACTCTGCCACCACTCTGCCACTGCCAAATTTCCAAGCCAGCACCACATGGCAGGATCAGACCATACGGTGGACTGACCCAGCACCCCTCACCTAGGCTGCAGGTCCAAAAAGTTGCTGCTTAAGTCTAATTTATTTCTATAGAAATGAATAAATATTACATGTATATATAAACAACATTGGTGGCAGTGCTGGATTAGCTCTCTTCCAACTCTACCTATGATGTTTAAAAGAAATTAACTCAAAAGCCCTGTTTGAGGTACAAGTCACATCTAGCAAATAACTCTAGATAATTGGTTACTAGCCCCTGAAGATTTGCCAAAAACTAGACCTTTCTCCCAAAAGGTACACCTTTTTGATCTTCTTTTGAGGAATGGGCTTTGCTGCTTCAACTTTTCTTCAAAAGATAAACAAGGTAACAGGCAGTGAGACAGATAAGTACTCAAATCCCTATTCAGGACTTTGTACTTCCTACTTGCCCTATCTGATATGGCTCTGATAGACAGTGGTATTTGCCATACGATTTCTATCAGCAAAAACAGCTCACAATAACTGACGTTACCAGGTGCCCCAAAGAGGTATGTTGCAAAAACTCATCTCTTTCAAACAACTTCCACCAGGGAGCCTGTCAACGTGTCCTGAAAGATTTTCAATTTTTCCTGCCAAGGTAGATGATTGAGAGTTGACCACTTCAACTAGTAGAGAGGACATCACTAGAGGCTGACACGGACTCAAAGAAATAGATCCTCCCTGATTATCTTGCCTCCAATCACCAGAAAGTCTGAGAAACTAGTGGGAACTGTCTCCTTGCTGAGAAAGATCCAGCTCTATAGGAAGTGAATGAAAATGAATGCAAGTACAGGTACTCCTCACTTAGTGTTATAACTGAACATTGCATGACATTAAATGAGTGTGTTCTCTAATAAGTCAGCAATGTAATAATGAAACAACGACACTTGGCCACTACTTACTAGTAGGTAACTACCGTGACATAATTGGATTCGCTTAGCTTCAAGAAAGTAACTATGACGTTATGTGGGGAGTAGCTGTACTCAGTACTAAGCAACTAAGAGTCAAGATGACATTACACTTTGCCAATTGAGACAGTGCCATCCTTAGCACCACGTGCTCAGTTCAGAACTCAATACTGGATGACTGGATCTTAGGAAAGAGTTTCTATCCTTCTTCCAGTGTTGCCTCTCCTCCTCCCCAGAGAAGTTCTCCTTGCAGGAGCCTCTTGGTAGAATCAACCTAAGGACAATTGACAAAAAGGGTTTTTAAAGTGTAGTCTATGAATTCAATGTGATATTGAAGCCCACTGGTGTACTGTTTAGTTATTTTCCTTTTTAAAAAAAAGCTCAATTCCTAAAGGCTGTTGGAAACTAGTAAAACATATTGGTTTGCAACCACAGCTTTTATAAAAAACCCGGTGCCTTTTTAGCTAAAATCAGGAGGATGCATTATACCTACCCATATTAATTCAAAAAGCTTAGCATTTATTAATATTCATACTTTATTTTCTAGCTTTCATCATGATTTGCAAAGTACAGTTGAATTCTAATTTTTAATTCAATGAAAATGCACAAAACTGTTTGAAAATTATCTTATCGTTGTGAATATGAACTCAGGTTATGAAAACATGTTTTGTATTTAAAATGACTAATTTATTAAACAAAGGAAATATCCAGAGTTTGTATATTGTATTGATTGTTTCTTGTAATCAAATCCTTCAAGATTTCCTAAATAGTAGATCTCACCCTCTTGCTTTCTTCTCCCAGTTAATGAATGCAAACAAATCATGGTAGTTTCCTACTTTTTCAACTCCCAGTTCCTCCACTTTGAATGAGATGGCACTGGCTGAATACAACTGATATGAAAAATGTATTTTGCAGCAATAGAAGAGGTTACTATGGTCAAAACATTGCAGTGACACTTCGGTGGTTCAACTTTCTTACAAACCTCACCTGCAATTACTGCTTCGCCATTATTTTATTAAAATGATTATGGCCTTCAGAATTGTCATGATTGCAGAATTAATTTTAAATAGGTGCTTAAAAATTATGCTTAACAAGAGCCCATTTTAAAAAGCTTTACAGTTTTAAAACCATTGGCATTATCTGCCACAGTTCTATCAACAGCTTTTCATGCAGTAGAACAGAAAGGCATGGAAGGAATTTTAGAACTTATGCTCAGAAGAGCTGAATTATTTTGTTTTCATATTTTAACCTTTAGTCAGTCAACAGATCTTGTAAATAATAGCTCAATAAGTTGTTTTCAGAAAACTGAGACAAAAACGCTAGTTTCAAAGTTTGAAAATAAAGGTTTATGGCATAATTGAAACAAGCTCTTCATGTAGTAATAGCATTAATTGGTTTAATGATGTACCTTCAAATAGCAGCAAGCTGAATCTCAATGTCCTGCTATTTTTGGTATTCTAGAAGCCATAGCTCCAGTTTGGTTTCAAAGGAATAGAAAAAAAAAATAAGAGTTTGCCTATTTTTACAGTTTAATTTCATGCATCAACCATGCAAAAAAAAAAATCTTAATCCATCTCTACAGAGAAATATTTTTCAAAAGCACATTATGCACTACACACTCATATTGCTAATCAACTCATTCTTCACAGACCTATCCAGCTACTCCATTATTAAAAATGTATATGCCAACATGGTAGAACATATTTTTCTAGTACCGACAGAAAGAACTGGAACTGCAAAGTAATTAAAGATTTTATTTGGCATAGCAACTTTCAACAGAACATCTCGTTTTGTACTAGTATTCAGTATTAGTTTATTAAAAGCACATCTTAAGAACTGCACAGGAAAGATGTTTAAGGCCACAGGACTGGGAAAGCCCTCCTGAACTGCTGTTTCCGTTCCCCGGCTATCATAAGCAATGTCCATTGAACTGCACAGCTTCAGACTTGGCAGGAAAGGCACATACCAAAATTATGCGCTTATCCCAACGTTCAGTATTTAGAGAAACAACCTGCACTACATTTTTGGCACCTCATTCAAACTCTTACCTGGTTTCTCAGAATGCTCGAGGCATAAAAGTGACCTAACCAATTTGGAAGTGCTATAGCAGCCTTGAATTTGACCGCTCTTAGCCTCTCTCAACAATTATGCAGTTAAACAGAATACACTTACATTTGAAGTAGATAGTAGGAGTGAAGAATGTGTATGTATTTAACCAACATGCAGACAACCAGGGCGCATCCAGACAAGTGCGCACATGTGTTTCCCCAGGAACAAACTGCAGCAGCGCATAGTTGTGCTGCTGCTACTTGTCCCCAGGGAACACCCCTGCAGTAACTGCCCTGTGTGGGGTAGGAGAGACTGGAGGTGTTGCCTCGGCTTACCCCAGCAGCCTTACCTGGGGTCCTGGGGGCTCCCAGGGCTGCAGTGGTGGTGATCTGGGCACGCAAAGCCTGGCCAGCGGCCTGAGTGTGGCTCTGACTAGCCAGGCTCCAGTTTCAGGCGGCACCTGCTGCAGCCATGTGTTCCACCCTACTTTCATTTTCCCTTGGGGGTTTTTTGTTGTTGGTTTTTTTTTTTTTTTTTTTTTAGATGCCAGGATTTCCCAGTATCTAATTTTGCTGCTGCACTGCATATTTGCCCTTCAGCATGGCAAACAGATCCACATGCACTATGTGTATTTGCAGCACCTCAAAAGGCTTTGAGGCGCCACAAACCACACGGTTCCACTCATGTGGTCGCAAGCCTGATGTTTGTTATAATGGAAGCATTATAGGAAATTTGGGACTGACAATGTTATGCAACAACATATATTATACATATATCAAATATACATCTACATGGAGTATGCGGCACATCAGTTTTTGAAAGCGATAAAATGAAAAAGGGATAAAACTATGTTCCATTCCACAACTACAACCACTATCACCAACCCTGTTGGAAAGCTCAGCCAAAGATCTTCAGCTCTGAGGCTCACAAACCTAACTTCCAGGCTAACCTTATTTAGAGTCCATTTATAACAAATTTTCTTGTGTTGTCCGTACCCACACCTCCACCTGCCCTGAAACAGATGCAGCTGTGCTGCAACTGCACCGGCCAGTCAGC
>NW_017728992.1:201441184-201444886 GCF_001723915.1 Gavialis gangeticus
CTACAACCACTATCACCAACCCTGTTGGAAAGCTCAGCCAAAGATCTTCAGCTCTGAGGCTCACAAACCTAACTTCCAGGCTAACCTTATTTAGAGTCCATTTATAACAAATTTTCTTGTGTTGTCCGTACCCACACCTCCACCTGCCCTGAAACAGATGCAGCTGTGCTGCAACTGCACCGGCCAGGTCAGCCGGCTGGAAGCCAGCACAACAGGTGCAGGCATTGTGAGCAGTCCCAGGTTGGGGAGTTTCCCCAGCTGCAGGCAACTGGAAGTCCAGCCACCCAGGCAGGATGGAAGGGCCAGCCCCAACAAGAGGAGGGGGTCAAGAGCAGCCAGGGGTGGCTGCAGAGGGGGATTTCTCAGGGTTGAGGGGTAGATAGCCACTACCAGGAATGCACGTGGATGGCGTGGTCTCCAGGCAGGCTTCCCTCATCCGGTCAAGGCTCTGTTACCCACCTGCGCCCGGACAGGGCAACTCAGGCACCAGGACCACAACATGGAGGACAAACTACCAAGACCCTAGATGACCAACACAGGACAAGTGCAACCTTTTTTATTTATGGTTATTGGTTTGTTTTCAGTTATAGACCTGGGGCAGGGAGCCCAGGGCCCACAGTCTGGGGGCAAGCCTCAGGCCACTACTCAGGGAGGCCAGGGTAGCGCTTAGCGGATCCTTGGCCAACCCTCCACAACTAAACAAAAAGGGGGCGGGGCATATTAGTACATCCAACCCAACACTCCCAGCAGCGCCGCTCCCCTGTCACGGCTACCTGGGCAGCCACACCATATTTTTCCTTTACCTTATATAGTTCTCCCTTCTAGATGGTTACATCCCCAGCCAATAATGCATCTATAGAGAACAATAATACTGCCCCCCAACCTTCATTCTACTAGTTTAAATAAGCCAGCCTCCTCATTCCCCTGATCATCCAAGAAAATTAATACAACTACACATGAATTTTCACACTGAAGTAGCACCTTAAGTGAAATAATGACTTATGATGCACAAGAGTTTTACACTAAGAAATTAAATAAATATACAAGCTAGAAGGGTGAATTTTTTTTCTGAGTGGCAAGGCACAGCAATGTATTTTTTAAATAAAATTTTTAAAAGATCAAAATTTCCTCCAAGTGTTGTCCTGATAATTATTTTTATGCTTGCAGCGACCTTTTAGTGAACAAATAACCAGCAGTTTGTCAGGGCTTCTGGTCAGTCAGACCCAGCCAGGCCAAGTTCTTGAGCCACCACGTTTGACCATGATCCCTGGCTAATGCAACCACCCCAGTTTTCCGTAATCTGATTGGCTGCCGAGAGTACCACTCGGGCTGTAGGCATGCCTGGACAAAAGCCTCAGTCTGCTCCAGAAAGCCTCACGTTCACTGCTGTCTCTGGTTGTCCTGGATTCTGACTTGGTTCTGGCTCTTCCCAGCCCTGATCTTAGATATTCCCTGGAACTTGGTACCAGCTCCGATTCTCCTGGCTTCTGATCTCAGCTTGCACCCTGGACTACATCTCTTGGATCTCTCTCTCAGGTCTTCTGGAACCTGCCCCATGTTCTGTGCTCCACTGCTCAAGACCCTGACCTGAGCCCCACTACAGGTGCTCCAATACATCGGTCTGGTATTAGATCAATAGAAAGAAAATTGGCTGCATCAGATAGCAGCCTGATGGGGCCAATAATTTGGCCAATAAATGCCAGTGCTGTGCGCAGCTGCAGCACAGCACTGAGGCAGTGAGGAGCAGAGCCGGCAGTGTGGAGAGCTGTGTCCAGCTGGTAAGTCTGGTGTGCTAGAACAGGAGGGGAGAGGGAAGGGGCATAGGGGGTACAGATCAATGCCCCCCATGGGCAGGGAGGTGGCAGGGGAGGACGGGCACAGGACAAAGCCGTGGCTCATCAAGGGAGGCTCACGCTGCTGCTTGCATCTCGGGACAGCGAGGGCCTGGATCTGCATGGGGCAGGGCAGGCTGCAGCCAGGGCCACCCAGGGCTCTTCTCAGCAGGGGCTGGGCTCAGAGCAGACGCCAGCGGCACTGGGGGGATGCTGCATCTACCTCAAATTTCACCACAACTCCACTCCCAGCGCTGCTGCCACCAGCCACCCGCAACAGCCCTGGCTCAATGCCCCACCTCCACCCACACACCGGGAAAAGCTGGGACTCAGCCAGGTGGCTCGTGGTGGTAGCGGAGCTGTGGCAAAATTTGGGGCGGATGCAGCATCCCCCCAGTGCTGTCAGCACCCGCTCCAAACCCAGCACAGATCCAGGGGGCACATGGCCCTCCCTAGCCCTCCCAGGGTGCAAGTAATGGCAGGAGCCCCCCCCCCCCACAAGCTACATCTCCGGCCCCCCAGACTCCACCTGGGCAGCGCCTGCCCCTGCCCCCTCCATCACCATGGGGGCGTTGATCTGCCCCCCCCTCCACACCCCTCCCCTCTCTACTCCCCTTCCACCACAACAGACTTACCAGCTGGAGGCAGCTGTATTGGAAATTGGATCGGTATCAGCTGATATGCCTCCATAAATATCAGCTATCGGTATCAGCCCCAAAAATCTCTGATGGTGAACCTCTAACCCCCACTTAGCTTCAGGGCCTACCTGCAGGCCCAGCCACATATGTCCTGATCCAACCCACACACAAAATCATAATTTTTCAGTACTGCACTTGAGAAGGTAGAATCTGCTTCCTCCTTGACATTTTTCATTGCAGAAAAAGTTGATCATGAGGGTAAGGCAATGGAGATGTGATCATGGAGATCTGTATTCAGTTTTTGGTTTTATCACAGACCTCCTGTTCTTCTTCCCCCCTGTATCTCCTATTTCACAGCAGTGTCTTTTATTAAAATTTGCCCATTTTAGACAGAGGCACAGTAAGCCTAAATTCACTGTTTGAGAGAGATTAAATATGCGGAGGCCACAAAAGTATGAAGGCAAAACAGATAATGGATTTATGTTTTAGCTTAGAAACCTTTTTGGAAACTTCTTAAGTATGAAAGAAAATAAAACTCCCTCTGATATCTATTTTCTACCTCTCAATCAATTCAAATTGTACTGCAGCCCCTTAATTATGCTTAATGCATTTTAAAATTCTGATAGTACTTCAGAAATGAAACGCAATACAAATACAATGAACAAATGATAAATCACTAGTGGTATACTTTGTGAATTACAGTACAAAGCAGAAAAAGAAATCTGTATTTTAATTTAAACATTGAAAGGACTTTCATCTTCCATGTAGTTTGTAAACATGAGTTATTCTTCATGCATGATCTATGTGATTCTAATAACTAAAGCAGAAAGAGGAGAAGTGACTTGCACATAACCTCACAAAAGTTTCAGAAGAAATACAAATCAAAAAAAGTTTTTGCCCCCAAAATTGTATTTCTACCCCACATTACACACATGGGCTGCATCTACATAAGCAGGGGAGTGCGTCTGCAGCAGCACAAATAGTAGCGGCACAAATTAGTTTTGCTACTTTGTGCCACAGTGCATGCCCCTACCAGTGCACTTTGCAGTGGAACACACTTTCCCACTGCTCCAAGTGCTGCAGGGTGCATCAGCACAGGGCTAGCCAGCAGGAGCAATGTGGAGCCCCTATGTCGAGGCACACTGCACCCCAGCAAACTACAGAGCGGCTGGCTGGGGCACAGTGCGCAGTGACAAGGAAGCCTGCTTCCCCATCTCTGTGTTTGCCCCAGC
>NW_017728992.1:201445131-201445429 GCF_001723915.1 Gavialis gangeticus
TTTCCCCCCCCCCCCCCCCCCCCCCCCCGCAGGAGGTGGGAGGGTTGCAGCCGGGAAATCCCAGTAGCAAATTTTGCCCTTGCACTCTAAATTAGCAGTGCCAAACATGGTTCAATGTGCAACGCGTGTGGTTTGCAGTGCTGCAAACCACACGTAACTGCACATCTGAATCCATGTCGTAATCCAGCCATGTCGTATCAAGACTGACATTAATACAATATACTGACTACTTTCAACTGCTGGGTCAAACAACTAAAACTATAAGTATGATGTTCAACTCAACACAAGTAAGTATATC
>NW_017728992.1:201450429-201451730 GCF_001723915.1 Gavialis gangeticus
GCAGTGCCAAACATGGTTCAATGTGCAACGCGTGTGGTTTGCAGTGCTGCAAACCACACGTAACTGCACATCTGAATCCAGCCATGTCGTATCAAGACTGACATTAATACAATATACTGACTACTTTCAACTGCTGGGTCAAACAACTAAAACTATAAGTATGATGTTCAACTCAACACAAGTAAGTACATCTATAATTAATTCAGATCATGCTTTACTCAGGAGTATGCAAATTACACCAAAATCAAATACTATCATTTATATCCCTTGGAGCTATAAATATTCTCTTCATTTGTTCTGGAGCATTATATGATTTATGTTCCTATCCTTCAACATTTCTTTGACCACTGAATAAAACAACCTCACTGATAACAGAGGAACTACACCATGCCAGCCAAATCCTATGCTGGAGAGTTGCCAATGAAAGTCCTCAAGCAACCTGAAAAACAACTCCATGTCAGATCATTTTGTTCAGTTCCCCAACATCTTCAACCATGAAGCAACAACTGCAAAAAGGAAAATTAATTTCCACACATTGAAGGTGAACCAAGAAAAATTTATCTTGCATTTTCCACTGCAGTGGCCCATCAGTTCAGGAGGAGTAGAGCCCCCCCTTCCCCCAGCCTTGCCTTTTACTTGGTGGTTAAGACTCCCTCATGAGAGACTGAAGATACGTGTTTGAATCCCTTCCAGCAGAGGAGACCATATAATCCAAGTGTCTCATCTTCTTGGAGCATGCTCTAACCACTAAGAAATTACTTCAATAGTGGTCACAACTATTTCCATCTTCTACAACTGTATTTTTGCATGAAAATTGCTGCAACTGCTGCCTTAGATGAGACAGGTACTAAGCTGCTGAGCTCAGCTGACGGCAGCACCTCTGTGTGGCAACACAGCTTTAAGCACTTTAAGTAACTTCAGTCATGAAAGTTTAGGCAACTACAAGCTCTAAAGCACCAGAGCACCTCTCTACAACAAAAGGTAGTATTACAAGATATGCCACTGCCAGGCTGAGACCCAAATCAGAAGTAGCAGAATCATGTTAGTGTGGCTCTGCATACATGCAAATAAACTCTGTTCAGAGGCAGAGCCAATTAGCACATGTGTAGTTAAATGAGCATGGTACTGTACCACTTCTTGTTCAAAACCTAGCACCCAACAAGTGGATATGAATAATTTAACAAAACCTACTGAAATATAATTTAAAGAAGAAAAAAGGATCCAACATCCAGTCTCTAATATTGTTGTTGGACACAGTAGATTGCCCTGGAGGAGCAGGTGGGTGAGCTCCAGGCTGCGGT
>NW_017728992.1:201451741-201460116 GCF_001723915.1 Gavialis gangeticus
TAGGTCCCTTCCGACCCTTAATCTATGAATCTATGAATCGGAAGGCAATTGTCCAGGCACAGGCCATATCACGGAAGTAAACATGCATCTAAAATGGTGGTGTCAACACAAAAGCTTCTGATCTTTCAACAGTGGGCACATGTTCTGGGGAAGACTGCTGTAAAGAGATGGGATCTATCTGATCAGAACTGGAAAAAACATCTTTGGGTATCATCTGGCCAACCTACCAAGGACAGCTTTCATCTAGGTTCCACAGAGGATGTTGAGCAAAACGCTTTAGTAACAGAGCATACAATCCAGAGGGCAAACCACCAGAAGCAGCAGCTCACCTCTGGGAAAGGGCCACAGGACAGCAGCCACGGGTGTAAAAAGGGAAGCAAGTAGGTTGAAATGCAAAATGTATCCAATGTATGTATATAAATGCAAGAAGTATGGGGAAGCCTTAGCCTGTAATAAGAACTATGATCTGACGGGGGTTGGACCAGATGACCTCCCTTCCAGCCCTACTACTCTATGACCTACATTGTATAGCGTCCAGGTACTGAAGGTTGATGTCTCAAAACTTAATGATAAGGTTTGATTCTTTTCTTTTGGAGAGGGTTATTCATTCTGGTGCGATTGCTTGTTTTCAAATGTTTTCTATTCAGAACCCCACTCAGTCCAAAAGTTTTATATTACCTCATTCATAGTCACTATTGTTTATGCATCATTAAGAGAAGGAGAGGATTTACCGTGCCTTAACTACTCTAACAGAACTGCCCAAAAATGCAAAATAAACCTGGAGCTAAAACTGCCCTTAATTTAGCTTTCATGGAGCACAGAGCAGGAGCAAATACACAGCTACTGTATATCAGTGGCCCCATGGTGAAGCCCTATCCATCCCCACAATTACTTGTTCCTACTAGTGAATAAGATGCTTTGTGATGTTTGTGAAGTCCCCGATCTCAGGTGGAGTCACATCCCCTAGTTTGAGAACTGCTACTCTAAAGAATACCTTTTCTTAACTGCATCCATTGTTCAGTTTGACTGATCATGCCATCTCAAATAACTTCTCTAGTAAGATATGCAGTCAATTATGAACTCTCTTGGTAACTGTTTGACCAAAACATGATTAATATTGTGAGAAAGTGTTAAAAATCAAATAACTTGTTGTGTATAAATATAATAGATACAGAAAAAGAAAAAGAATATTGATGCCAGGCAGTCAACCCTATCCAAAATTTGCTTATAAAAAAATATTGAAGATGCTCTCTCAGAAAATGTAGAAGACAAACTTTACACAGAAACATGACCTGGACACACACAGCTTGCTTGCGTCAGTCATTGTGCACAAACAAGATTCTCTAACTTCTGGATTCTTAATTTAAGTATATTCAAATGTTTCACATATGTATGCATCACTTCATTAAAGTTCAAAATAAAGTAATTTATAACTTTTAATAGAAATGCCTACCTTGATCAGACAGAAAATCTAGCATGGTTTGGAGAAGGAAGGACAGATGTCGGACAGAAAGAGCTGGATTCCCCATTCTTCTGGAGGCATAGACCAACTCATGAAGTAAACGCATTTGCACCGCAGCCCATCCTCTATGAGTTCCTGCAAAATAAAACACTGGAACTAAATTTATCATATTTTTATTAAAAGCTAAAAAGTGGCTTAAAGCACGGTTATGTTTGGGTCTTCTATAGATGTGATAATTTAAAGGCATGGTATATAAACCTGAAAATATTAAAAATGTAAGTCAGCAGTTAAATTTAGAGGCAAAAAATGGTAGAAATGCTTCCCCCATCCTTTCACTAGAGTATCTACTTATTAAGTCTACTTCTAAATTTAGTTTTACACTCTTGCACTACACAGTGAAATTATCTTTACAACTTGGAAAAATCAGATTACCCTTTCCCTGTGAAGTAGGAGACAGAATGTGTGAAGGTTTTTAACTCATTAAATAACTCCAGTGTGCCGTCAAACACTACTCCACTCACTATAAATGTTCACTTTAAATACAGAAGTTTTATCAACTGTTATTTAATCTTTACAAAGGAAATATTTATTTCCAAGCAATCTTAACAAATCAGACAAACAAAAAAATTTTTTCTGGGTACAGAGCTAAAAAAATTCATTTTCATGAAGGAGACAGGGATTTTCTGTTGATGCACCATAGCAACTGCTTATGTGCACACTAATGGCTACAAGAAGCTAAATCAAAGTAATTGCACTCCCAATGAAATAAGGGTAAGTTAGCTGCCAATTACTGCAGGTGAACAAGTATGAGGCAGCTACCAAGTAGCAGCTGATGGTGAAACTTTTTCCCATTTTACCTCCTGGGAAGATGTTCATTAACCTGAACAGTTAGTTATAACAGGACAGTTTGCAAGCAGTTCTATTGTGCCATTAATTTGATCTACTTCTTAATGTTTGCAATACTGCTAAAAAGTATCTAGTTGAATATTTTTCTTCAGCTATCATCCTTTAACATCTGGCAAGTCTCCTTCCACAAGCTTTTAATGGAGCCTAAAATCAATATTAATTCTTGCTTCCACATTAGCATCAGTGTGATCATTATTAATTAATATTGCATGCTTATGAAGTGTCTTTGATCTCAAACACTTCAATTGCATATGCACAATTTACATAGAGGTACCTCTATGCCTCACTAAACCTATCTTTCAAATAACTTCAGGGGTGAAATATGACAAAGCAGCAGCACAAAATAGATTAGGACAAGAAATGAAGGACTGAATGAAGAGTTTAGATAAGCTGACTGGAATTACTTAAACTGGAAACAAGCCAGGACTCTATCATTAATATTCCTAGTCTTGCAAAGACTGCAGTGACTCTAGCCTTCTCACTCTGCAGTGAGCTGTAAGCCTCTTACCTTCTATTTTTCATATTAATTAGCAATGAATTCTATATTGGGGCAGGCAACCCCCCACACAGGTGCCAGAGCATGGCACACAAAGGTATTTTGCTTGGTGTGCACGCTTCAGCATGGACAGTGGAGATGGGACTGGGGCTGCACTGCCATGACAAGGATCGGGCTCCTTGCAGCTCCCCTGCCATCCACCCCGGCACACCAACAACTTACAAACTGTGGTTGCAGGTGTTTTTGACACTGCCCAAAAACATAGCCGACCCCTATTCTATACTGTAGAATGCTCCCACGTTTTATTCTTCAAACAACATACTAGGAGCTAGAACGAATGAAAGAGGACCAGGGACAGGTGAGTACAGATGCAAGTTACAAAAAGGACTAGAAAGTTCAAGACAAGGGGGAGATACAGGTATGAAACTAGGTAAGGTGGAAAGAGATGTGAAAATGCAACATCTTATGACACTTCAGAATAATAGAACAGAAAAAAAAATCATTTGTTCAGTCACTCTTCTTCAACCATAAGGATACTTGAAGTGATCACTGTGGATCAGTGAATTAACTAAAAGCCAGCAGTCATTAAACACTTGGAAACAGTGGATGAAACAGGAAAGATACAGACCCGCAATTGCTATTTACATGTTCTAACCTAGTGGAAGACCTTCAAAAGATCTTACGGCAAAGGTGAAGAAAAAACTGAGGTCAGTTATAATGGGTTGGACTGGATACGTCATTTCCATTTATTCTCAAACTACAAAATAGGGTCCCAATTTGCTTTAAAGAACTGAAAACCCTTGACATGTTGTCTAGACATCACTGCTAGCCAGGATTTCTAAGTATGCTACTATTCAAATGTGTTTTAAACTACTAAAATAAAAAAACAGGACATTTAAATGAGATGTGCAAGAGACATTAACCTTAGCTACTGTGGGACCAACAAATGCTTGCTGCTTAACCATCATTATAACATGCTCAGTAATTTCTCTTGTATGAATCATTTTAATAATCATGTTTTATTAAGATCTTTTATTTATACTGCAAATTAAGGAATCTTACCATCTTCTCAAACGATACATCTGACCCATGGTTGAAACCATGAACAACTCACCCTGCTGCAACAGTAGGTAGCAAATATGAATGAGATGGTGCACAAGAACCAAAAAGCTATGCCATGAACACCACATGTACTGGAAGTAACAGGAAGCCAGTCTACTGTTTAGGACCTTCTTTCCAGAAATGCTTACAGAAAAAAAAGTAGTATGCAAAAATTGTAAGAAAAGGAACTATAACCAGAGTCTGGCATTCACCTTGCAAAGAATTTTAAAAATAATATTAAATGAATTGCCCTGCAAAAATTGATTACCTAAAATAACTGAATGACCAAGCTAATGCACGAACTTGGAGAAAGTAGAAAAATTAAGACAAACTAAAAATGTAGACTCATGTTACAGTGGTGCTGCACTAGAACAATATTAATGCTATAGGAATGAAGATCTAAGTCAATAAAGAAAGCGTGAATTTGGAGAGGGGGAAAAAAATGCGTGGAACAATCATACCCAGCACACCATGTCTGTACCATGATAACACATGATAGTCAAATGCAACTTTCCAGTGATGAACAAATCAATATTTTCCTAAATGGAAGAGACCATCATAAGAAATATTTATTGTTGTTCACTGGGAAAGAAACACTAACTGACATCATTCATATGATTACAAATTGTTCCTCTTATTTGCTCTGCTGTATCAAAGTTAGTCTATACACCTCTCTAGTGAGGGAACAATTTTTTTGGAGCTTTTCAGAAGATAAAGATAAAAACCATCATCAATAATTGTAGATAATATCCAGTGCAGGCAGATGCAAGTGGATGGAAACAATAAGATAACGTACTTGAACAGTTAGTAGTAGTTCTCAGGTATCAGAATTTCAGGTTTGTTGAACAAACACAACATCAGTATTAGGAAAGATGAACATGCTTCTTTACAGAACTGCTCCGATTACCACATCTAGACTGAGGTAGACAGAAGATACTATTTTTCTTCAAGTCTTCCAAGCAACTTAGTTGCAGGGGTGGTGGGAAACAAAATCAAGCACCTGATCTAATATGCAAAAACCTACTATCCCACAGAGGCTTACCTTTGCTGAAGTCCTTGGGATCCAAAGACAGACTGTAACCAGGAAGCGTTTCCAAAAGCAATTTGTAACAGGCCCTCCAACCAGGCTCTGGTATGCTGGGTGCCACACACTGCATTGCTGCTATACGTTTGAAGAAAGCGGACTTTCGGTGAAAACCAATACGTTCATATAGCTCAGAAAGAATGCTGTAACGCTGAATTTTTTCCTCTTCAGAAAGCTGACATTTCAAGGGAAAGAAAAAAACAGAGAAACTAAGTACTTTCTACTAAAGCATTAATTTATTAACTAGAGGATACATTGGACAATGAAAGGAGCCAATATTACAGATTTAAAGGACGCTGCTAGTGCTAGAGATTATTTGTATCTTCTTCAGTGCCTGTGCTGAATTCCATACAGAGTTGGAGCAATGCCTGCATTTTCTAAGACTTTTTCTATATTTCCCACATGTCCTGAGGGCTAGGAGTTGGGGGAGACAGACTCAGAAGAGCTGGGCTCTATCCCAGTTCCACCACTGGTTTGATGGCCAGTCTTCAGTCACGCTTCCCCTCTCTCTGTCAGTCAGTTCTCCATCATAAAATACTGGTAGTGATAGCAACGCAGACTTCCTCAGTAAGGGACTAAGAAATTCATGGATGAAAAGTACTGCAGGAAAAGTTAACTGTTGTTAATAGACAACACTAAAACTGCATTTAAAACAAGGGGTTGCTTACAAATAAAATTTTAATGCATCATTTATCACCAAATAAATGAGCAGCTTATGGTTGTGTTCGGGTGATGTTGTGGCTGTAATGATCCAGGCAAAATGCGACAGGGAAGGATCTTTGTGCACAATATCTTTTATTGAACCAATGCTATAGTTGGGAGGGACACGGACAAGCTTTCCGGTATCCCATAGCCCTTCCTCAGGTCAGTTTATGACAAGCAGACATATCAGAGCAACTTCAAAATAAAAGAGGGATTCTAGCTAAATAGAATTCAATTGTTCACATTACAATTTGGTTAGGAAATTAAGGTTGAGGATCCTAAGCTGGTATTAAAATATGCATCATTGCCCTGAAATGAACAAAATCCCTTCATCATTGTTACTGATAGATACTGAAATGCTATGGTCAAGACTTGTAAGTAGAAAAGACTTTAACGTTCATTTTCATCTGATATAAAGCTTCCAGCAGCATGGCATTCCCTAGTGTTGTAATTTATTTTATCAACTCTTTGCTAATACCTCTTTGTGAATCACCAGCATCACTTAGTGACCTCCTAGTACTGTTCCTTCCAAACCTTGCTAGGAAAATGCTGCCCTCCCTCTTAACTTATGAAATGTCATGAGATCACAGCACACGATGGCATGACTAAAGGAAATATACCACCAAATTCCCAGCTACAGTGCAACTTCAGCTACTCTTTTAATACAATATTCACCTTTTTTCTAACCTTCCAATTCCCCAGCCATAATCATCACATCCCCCCCCCCATCAGGAAACCAGAGAAGTAATTTGATTTAAAGCCAGTGGTAATACCATTTTATTGCATTCTTTCATGTGCAAAACTGGTTTGAATTTAGTTCCGTTTTGGATCAGTCTAAGCACAGTAGTGCTGTGATCAAAAGAGGTTTTCTGGCAGACGAAAATGTTATGCATCATTGTGGACCTTTTTTTTGAGAGAAAGCGGACCTAGGCTAGATTTATGGTCATCATTACTGCACAGGAACAAAAAAAACCCACTCATGTTAGAAATACATTCATTATTACTCAATGACAGTCAAACCCAACTGTCTGTCTCTCAAAGACATTAGCAGCATTAATTCACGCATGTGAGACTAACTCAAAAATACTTATTTCCTAGGATCACGTACTGATATACCAGTTTGTTGGTTTTCAAGCCTTCTTCAAAGAAAAAAAGAAAAAAAAAAGAAAGACCGCATTACCATGCCAGGAATCTTGGAGACTGAACACATTGATAATAGGTCTCTGTGCTTAAATTTTTTCTTTAATTTCAAATCAGTGGAAAAAAACATTAATTCTAGGCAACAGCAGATTATCAAGTAGGGTCAGGAAGAAAGAAGTTAGTGAAAAGTTCAGTTTTGACATAAGTCAAAAAATCAGAAGAACTAACTTGATCAAAAACAACCAAACTTGCTATTTTACAGACATTCTACTTTTGGTAGAAAAATCTCAACAGAGATCATTATTTCCTCTCTTGCGTGAGTGGCAAGCTTTCACTGAAATCAGACAACTAGAGAAAGGTATCTTGTTTGGGAAAACTCAGAGGCTACTAAACAACATTTCAGTTCCACAATAAACCCAGTAACAAGCAGTAACATGATCTTGCAATGGATCACTGCTGACACCTAGTGTACATTGTACAGTTTGAACAAACCATCATGGTACAGGGCTTCAAATACAACACCCTGCACCACCGCGACAAAGCCAATGATTCTAACGCATTTAAATCAGAGAGTGAGGCAACTCTCATCCAATGCAAAAAACATCCTCATGGAAATTATGTGGGAATAAATCAGACAAATACTCTAAACAAGAATAAAACCTTTCACAGAATAAATAAATAAATAAATAAATAAATAAATAAATAAAGGACAGAGACATACCAACACTGGTAGGGGAATACTTCAGGAAAAGTAAGACGTGCCCCCACCTCTTCCACTCCCTTTCTGATGTCACAGTTCTAGCACTTGCAGCAAATTTACAGAGCACCTTCAAAAAACAAGCTTAGGAATAAATTTTTTGTAGCCATTCCTGACTATGTCTCTTTGCTCCTACTTTATAGCCCTTCTCTATTCTCTTAAACTAGTGGTTTGCAACCAGGGTGCCGTGGAACCCTGAGGTACTGCACAATATTTGCAGTCAAGTGGGTGTACACCTACACACAACTCACAAGGTAATCCCAGAGATTTCAAATAGGAACACATTGCATGAAAGACTTGTTATAGTCTGAATTCTTTGCAACAGATAACTTGTTCTGTTGTTTCCATAGTCCAAAAAAAGAGTGAAAGCTTAAGAGTCTGCATTTTCTGAGGGGTGCCTCAAGTCATGTGAGGTTGAAAGCCATTGCTTTAAATCAGACTGTTTTCATTTACATATATGGAGTAACACACACATTTTTCTTCTACCTGCTCTTTCGCTCAAGCTGTGCCCACTTCTCTACCAGACATGAGGATGGAATTCTGCACCCAAAAGCTTTTCTAACATTTTTCCCCGGATGTAACAGGGAGGCCTTCTCATGGCCGGTCTGCCACTGGGCACCTGCCCACCTCCTCGCCTGCTGTGCCTTGATGATAGATAATTATGCTGTTAATTAGGCGGGAGGCTGCCCGTTCTTGCCCTGATGCCAAGGGGTGCTATCTGCAATTC
>NW_017728992.1:201465116-201478367 GCF_001723915.1 Gavialis gangeticus
GAACACATTGCATGAAAGACTTGTTATAGTCTGAATTCTTTGCAACAGATAACTTGTTCTGTTGTTTCCATAGTCCAAAAAAAGAGTGAAAGCTTAAGAGTCTGCATTTTCTGAGGGGTGCCTCAAGTCATGTGAGGTTGAAAGCCATTGCTTTAAATCAGACTGTTTTCATTTACATATATGGAGTAACACACACATTTTTCTTCTACCTGCTCTTTCGCTCAAGCTGTGCCCACTTCTCTACCAGACATGAGGATGGAATTCTGCACCCAAAAGCTTTTCTAACATTTTTCCCCGGATGTAACAGGGAGGCCTTCTCATGGCCGGTCTGCCACTGGGCACCTGCCCACCTCCTCGCCTGCTGTGCCTTGATGATAGATAATTATGCTGTTAATTAGGCGGGAGGCTGCCCGTTCTTGCCCTGATGCCAAGGGGTGCTATCTGCAATTCCATTCCTCCCCTACACCACAGCCCAAGCCTCACAAATGGCATCCAGATGACACAACGCTCCCGGTCTACAGCTGGACCAGGCTTAACCCTCACTGTCGGGCCTCAGACACACACACTTTCATACCACCCTCCTTTCACTAGGGCCTCTCACATTCCACCCCCTCTCACAGGGTCTCTTTCGTGCATCAACAACTTGTACCACCTTGCTCCCTCTCAGAGTGGGCCCCTTCAACCTTACGCTTTATCTAGCTCATACCTTGGGTGGCAGATGTACCATCTTTTGGGCCTCTCCCACAACCCTCACCAGGGTAGTGGCCAGCCAATTATCCAACTGGGTCCAAGCTTGCCCTGGCCCCTCCCAGGGCAACTCTATACACTCACACACATACTGAGCTCCCAGCCTTCATCTCCACTGGGGCCTCACTGCAGCCCCTCATCTCCGCCCCCTCACTGGGGCCATGGAGCTTCCCTTCCAGTGGGGGCTCAGGTGGCCATAGCCATGTCTGGCCCCATCTGGGTCTTAAACCCTCCTTCAACTCAAGTGGCCATAGTCATGCCAGGCCCCCTTGTACCCACAGTATTGTGGGGGCTAGGAGTTAAGGCGCCCTGACCCACCTTTCACTGGGGTGGTAACTGGCCTGGCATTTCCTGGGGACTCCCACACCACCAGGAGCCCCACCAGGCCACCCATCCCTGGCAGGGTGCAGTTTTAGGTCATGCCTAGAACCAGAAGCCTCCAAACCATCCCCTTAAGCTCCTGCCCTTACCTCCAAGATGCTGCATACAGCCTTGCAGCCAGGCAATGTTTCTGCCTGGCCTGCCAGCAGCAAACCGCTCTGTTTATATGGGTGACAAGAGTTCTAAAATGGCTGCCGTAATCGAGCACCTGCTCGCTGTTTGCTCAGCCCTTAAAGTGGCAGGCACCACCAGTGCCCTGCCACATCCAACTACACATTTGATCAAATAAAAGGTATCACAACAAAACTCTTGCCTCTCATATTTCCTAGATGATCACAGATAGTAACACTTAAATCAGGATTGGAGTGATGATGCAACTTGAAAATATCATAAGTTGGAGTCTAAAGCCACAGAAAACTACCTCAAATGTAAGAAGATTCCATTCGTTATAAAACCTTTCATAGTTAAGTATTAACAAAATAAAAACGTAGATGTTATACATTAATTTAAACACCATGTTCAGAACATGTGTGCCTGATTTTACTCTAATTGTAAATAGTCTGCTAGCACTTTTTGAAAACATAGGTTTGAGTGCTCTACTTTCAGATACTACAGAGGCTTTTTAGAACATTCCAAATACCTGTTCTTAGCATGTAGCTCAAAGGTAGTTACTCAGAAATGGAGGCATTGAAAATTACTTGTCACTTTAGAACAGTGGTCTCCACACTTTATGGTGAAGATTACTTTTCGTAAGTAAAGGGCACCCCAGGATCTACCCTCCCCCCCCCCCAGCAAGCCATCTAGGCTCTGATCCCATTCACCCAGCCTGGCCCAAGTGGCAGGGGGCATGGCTCAGCCCAGCCACGTTCATCCTGCCACTCCCGATCGTGAAGCCTCTGACAGACTGAGATCAACTGCCAGAGGCTCCACAATTGACCAGCTGATCAAGATTACTGCTTTAGAATAACTGGGGTGGTATATATGATCTGAATAAAAGCTCTTTTTCTAAGAGCTATCAGTACAAGAACAAGAACACTCCCACAAAGAGCATAATTAAGAAAGTGTAGGGTACATTCATAAAATTAAAACAATACCATCCCCTCCACCCTCCTCACTGAACCATTTGGCGCACAGGTATAAAGGGGAACAATTTCACAACAATAAAAACAACCCAAGTAAATAAGATGGAAGACGACTAAAAATGAGTAGTGAATAATAATTGGGAACCTTCTAAGAACATTTTCCTAGATTTCTAAAAGCCAAGATCTTGGGAAAAGGCTATGCTTGTTCATCACACACACAAGAAAGACTGGAAGTCAACAGTAACAAAATCACCTAACCATTTTAGAGAATGGATAAAATAAGTTAAAGAATACAGGAACATCTTATTACCAGGAAAGTATTTTTGAGTATTCTAGGGAAAGAAGAAACCCTCATAATGACATGGCTCCCTTACTAAGTTGAAACAGTAGAATTAGCAATCATAATGCAAAATATGTAGAAGTGGGGGAATACTTCGCATCCCAGAAGGATGTTCAACATCAGTCTGCTAAAGTGAGACACTTAAACCACAGTTCCAAAAGACTTGCATCCAAGAGGTAAAGCAGGCAAAGAACTCTGGACTATTAATGTTGATTTTTAATAACTCTTCAAGTTCTAGAAGAATGAAAGAACTCTAATATGTTAATATTTTTAAAGAGCAACTGGAATGATTGGATTATTTGCAGCCTGTCAGCCAGAAACTGATCCTAGACAAAGTTATGAAATTGATATGGGACTCTTAATAGAGAGTTATAGGATACGAATATAGTTACTGAAGTAGCTCTCCTCCAACTTGATAGCTAACTGGGATGAACAAGAAATCCCGCTGAGACGACATAGCCAAGAGGTTCAATGCAATATATAAACCATTTATTTTAACAGTTTATTGAGTAAAGAGGGCATTACTTCTATATACAGTAGTGGTATTAAAACAGTAGTGCTAGCAAAACAGGGCATCCAAGTCTGGTACCCACAATTCAAAATGGACACTGGGGTAAATAAATAAATAAATAAATAAATACTCTGCTTATGTAGAGTTTAGATTATGATGATTTGGATACGGATGATCCCACCTAAGCCCTGAGGGGCGGGGGGCTTTAAACAGTGCAGCTCCAAGACCTGTGCAAACTAAAAGCACCCAGAGTATCACGTACACCAGTTTCCCCGCGTTGAAAAATGGCAGCAGGGCGCTTTGAACTAAAGCTGGCTGAACAAGCTTTAAAGCACCCCGCCACCATTTTTCAGCACGGGAACACTGCTACACATGATGCTGGAGTCTGCTGGACTGTGGTAATTTCCACGCTCCAGCTGACTTGATTAGTCAAGTCTGCTCTGACCTGCTGGATCTACACTGCGTCAGAGGAGCCCCCTGTAAGCGTGCAAGTGCCCTATGATTCTAAGAAAAAAAGAGGGGGGGAGGGGGAAGTTTCACAGAGTGCCGCAAGAATCAAAGGATTAGAAAATATGCCTTACACTGCCAAACTGAAGATCCTCAGTCAGTTTATTTTAATCAAAAAATTATTAAGGGATGACTTCAGTGCAATCAATCAGAAACAGTAATTTAAGAGGGCCCTTCATTCTACAACAGGGGTGGGCAAAATGCAGCCCGCAGACAGGATGCGGCCTGCCAGGCCATTCTATCTGGCCTGAGGAGCCCATAAAAAAATTTAGAAAATTAATATTTATCTGCCCCGGTTGCCTGTCATTCGGCCCTTGACGGCTTGCCAAAACTCAGTAAGTGGCCCTCCGCCTGAAATATTTGCCCGCCCCCCTCCTACAAGATAAAAGGTACATACTGAGAACCAACTCCAGCAAGCTAAGGCTGCATACGCATGTTCAAATGATCCAGGAGAATTCTCCCAGGTTAGTTTTCCTGGTAGTGAACAGGCATTCCCATGCCAGGCCAGGAATTTCCTGAACAGATGTTCACGAGGCTCCCTGGCTGTGCAGTGGCTTGGCATTGGAACATGAGGAGAAACCTTCTCAGCAGCCTTTAACCTTTATTGTTCCCAGGTTATTTTTCTCCTGGAGTGGCCACTTTTGCTCTTGAAGAGAAATCCTGAATGGCCTTATATTTGTGGTTTCTACTAGGGAAGCAGCAACTCTCCCAAAACAAACTGAAATGTTTGCACATGGCCTAAAGCTGAACAAATTCAGGCTAGAATCAGACAAAACATTTAAGAGTGGGGATAATTAATCATTGGAAGAACTTCCCACAATTTTTGTAATTGTGACTAAATGTTTCTCTAAAACATATGCTGTACTTCAAACAGGAATTCATTCCTGGGAAAGCATTTTCTGGCCTTACAGTCTATGAACTTTTAAAAATTAAAAATAAAAAGGTCCATCCTGGACTAGATGACACTGTGAAGTCCCTTCCAGCCATGCTCTTCTATGATCCTATGATACAACTATGGAAGCAAAGACATTTGAAGGTACTTGTTATTTCATGTGGTTCAGCTGGGTTTGGCTATTGTTAAAATAAACCTCAAATTACAATGTACATTCCATTTTCAAAAGCACTGAGGACATATTCTAACCCACCTATTAGATGGGTAAGTGAATTTAGGCACCTACCTGCAATCCTATTCCATCCTGGTCAAGTCTCTGAAAAACTGTTAAGGTGGGTGGGCCCTCCTCCTCCAGGCTTTTTTGTGACTTGGTCTTAAGAATCAGATGACGGTGTGTTACAAAAGCAGACATATTAATGTATTTCCAGGGTCTTGGAACAGGGTGGAATATAGTTTCACTTAGGCACTTAAATCCACTTATACAGCCAATAAGTGGAATACAAGCTGGCCTCTGCTTCTCCTAGTCTGCTTTTTGGCAGCCTACTATGGACCAAACTTTAAAGAGGGCAACTTCCTGTTTGATTTTCAATTATCCCTCATTGTATTAAAGAAAAACTTTCAAGTGGTTTCTTTTTCCTTGTAATTGGATTAGTAATTTATTCTTCATAATTGGATACACAGATGAGTCTTATTATAGGAAAACTCCAGGGTATTATAAGTAAGAAGTCAATTACATAATTTCATTTAGTATGGACAGGAGACTGCTTATAACAGATGCCCTTCCAATCACACTCACACTTTTATTGTGGTGAGGTGTTCTTGTCTGTCTGGTACTGTTCGCAAATTATGATGCTGATTTCATTTCTTTCCTTTAAAACAAGATGCTTCTTCCTTTATGTTAATGAAATCAAGAGAACTTTTCACCTGGAGCAGTGCACCCAGGTTTGGGCACCACACCTCAAGGACAGGTGACAAATTGGAAAGAATTCAGGAGAGCAATGAAAATGGTTCAAGGTATGGAAGGAAACAGAGAAATACTGGAAGAACTGAGAGTATAAACCCAGAGAAAAGAAAGAAATGGAAAGAGTTGATAACTTCAAACACAAACAGGGCCTATACAAAGAGGATTGTGATCAACTGTTCTCTGTACACAAAAGTGATAGGACAAAAGTAATGTGCTTAAACTGAAACAAGAGAAATTTAAGTTAGAATGTCCTTAATATCTAACCATGAGGTTGGCTAAATTTTGCAAAATGTTACCTGGAAAGGCAGCCTCCATCAGCAGAAGATCAGGCAAGCATGTTAGACATGCATTTACCTGAGGTTGTTTAAAAGAGGAAGGCCCCTAACACGAGCAGAGGGTTAGACTAGGTAAGGCATTGGCAACCCTTTGTTGGGGAGGGGGTTAGGACTGCTGAAATGATACAGCCTGAGTCAGAGGTAGGTAGGCATTAGGACCAAGCTGCTCCCACCCACTACTCCTCCCTGGCACTCAACTGCACCATGGAGCAGCAAGAGCCCCTCTCCAATGCTCATGCCACAGGAAGAGCTCCCCCTCCAGCAGAGCCTCAGGCAACCAACTGTGGTTCAGGGCAGGAACAGCTCCCCCTCCGGCAAACCTAATCTGTCTCGCATCATGCAGGCCACAATTTCACCTGCTGATTTTTGTATCAAGTCAACAACTTCTGATCAATGTATGGCACCTTTTTATATAAAGGCTTCAAGTAATGGAGGATTTGTCATATTCCACAATGAGTAATTTCAATCAGTTATTTTTTCTCATTTAGAAGACCACATCCTTTATTTCTAGTCTGAACTTGTGTAGTTTTAGCTTCCAGCTATGAATATTGTTATGCTTTGCTTATTGGACTAAATGACCCTCTACCACCTCTCCAAGTACATATGCCTAGATCTTACATTAAGAAAAGAAGAAAGTTTGTAATGTATACGCTGTAGGAATTATTCTCCAACAGAACTTGGTTTTAATTGAACAGCTCTGGGTACATTTATGTAGACACAGGCAGTGCGAGACTTTTCAATAGATCTTTTTGACAAGAAAATACCTCTTAAATCACATTTAGTCTCTACTTAATGAAAAACAACACTGATAAAAGCCTTCACTTTCAAAAACCAAGCCCTCACACATTTTAGATAAATCAGGGTTTTACTTGTTAATGTTTTTAACAAGTTTTGAGATGTCTGGATGTTACTGTTCTATCAAGGAGCTAAGCATTATTTGTCAAACAGAAAAAAAAAAAATCAAAGCTTTTAAACATTAGATTATGCACTTACCTGACGAAGGTTGATATAAACTGCACCCTGAAGAAGCTCAGAAGCTTCCATGCTTCGTTTCTGTATTGCCAAGACTCTCACTGCCTTCACACAGGCTTCCAGCTCAATCACACCAGCATTCTTATACTTGAAAAGAAAAAAGAACAATAACTATGATGACAAATACGAAAATGTGCCTCTCCCTTAGATGCAGTAATGCCTCTACCCCCAAACCTTTTCAACACACAATTCTGGATTTTCATTTCATTAAAACCCAAATAACTACCTCTTAATGTTGGTTATCATATTGGATTAGCAACCTATGATGCATGCCAATGAACACGCGAAAATTAAGCCCTAGCTCAGTGGTTTTCAACTTGTGGTCTGCAGATGACTATGATCAATGTGAATACCCACACATACAATTCAAAGGGGTCTGTACCTCCATTCAAAATGTTTAGAGGCCCACAAATGAAAAAAAAAGATTGAAAACTACTACTCTAGGTCATCTATCACAAAGTAATGGAGCCAAACTAAATGCAGCTACTTTCCTAAATGCAGCTGCTTTCTTACCTCAACTGTGTTATTAATTAGACATTGAAAGCAGAATTTTGATTCAAGAAAACAGGTGGATCAGGGAAAAGTTCAGAATATTTTCACATGCTGCAAATCTTTATTATATTAACAGCAGAATACCATCTGCAAACAAATTATACCTGGACAAATATAAGTGGCATTATAAATGGCACAAAAGCAAGAAGTTATTAATATCTCTGTCAGCTTTACACTGGTCCTTTTCCAGTCAAGTTCTCTTAAAGCATTGTATCAGAATTCTATATTGTGCCTTTTCAAATTACTTAACTACAAAACACTTGAAAAAGCTTGTGTAGAAGTGCCAAGAGGGTACATGTCTCCATTTTTCCTCAAAGCCAATAGAGCTATGGGGCCAGGCTGGAACAACAGGACCGGCTCCACACCATGGCTACAGGGCAGGGCTGGAACCCTGCTCTGTGCCCCGGGCTGCAGCAGGGATGGAGCCTGTTGGCACAGATAAAAGGTAAGGGGACTGGAGGTGAGCCACAACACATTTACTTTACCAAACAGAATTGACAATGGTCACATAAAAGTTTGTCTGGATGATCTAGAATATAGGTTGTAGCAGTGTTGATCTAAGGACATACACGCAGACAATGGCCTTAGACCAATACAACTACCAACTATTTGGGGTGGTCCAGTAAAAGATGTCCTTGGTCTATGTCCTTAGACCAAGGTTCTTTGGGTAAATTTGATATCTTTTATTAGACCAACTCAAATAGCTGGTAGCCATGTTGATCTAAGGACGTAGGCAGACAATATGGCTACCAACTACTTCAGTTGGCCTAATAAAAGATATCAGATTTACCCAAAGAACTTTGTCTGCCTCTGGATGATCTGAACACTGGAGAATTAAATGCTGTGTTTGACTACGATTACAGAAGTTAAGGATAGGAAATTAATGGGGTAAACACTTCTCAGAACAAAGGAGAATGAGAACCTCAGATACAGAGCAGCTAAAAAGCAAGGCCATGTTTTTCAATACCTGAGGGGAACCTCAAAAATGAAAAGGAAAAGGGAAGGTTCTACAAAAGCTCCTTAAAAGTTATGGGGAAGACATGCAATACTATATAGATGGAGCTGCTACTTCTACACTAGAACCAGAAGTTACCCTGCTTGCCACTATTACACAAAAAGCATTGGGAAGCATAGGTATGCTGGATACTTGGAAGATGCAAATACATCCCAAGTAGTCATAGGGCTATGGTTCAATATATCGTTTGAGACATATCACTTGTCAGTTATCCTCTGAGTTGCACAGTAATTTGTTGACACCAAACTGAAATGAGGGCCCTGTCCCAAACTACAAGTCTCACAATCCCATATTTCCAAAAATAAGATCCTGTAATTGCATAAAAGGTCACGCATATCCTTGAATTAACTCAAGTCACCATCATCATCATGTGTTCTCTAACTGTCAAACAAATTGCTACACTCTTCAGTGTAATTTAACATTTTTATCTTTATTTGGAGATGGACCTCATGGTTTTTAATCCCATAACTGCACTGTTTTTCAAAAAGCCTTTTTACCATTTTACGACATTTTAAGAAACGTTTAGACTCTAGGGGGAAAGGAAACCTGAAGTGAACAAAATGCTGTAATACAACTGGCCAACTTTATAACACGATTCAAGCAATCTGTAGAAAAGATAAGGATACCCAACTAATCCCAACACAGAATTTAGTATTGTTCACCTTCTCATGGTAAAACAAACACCTACACAAACCAAAAAAAACCCCATCTATAACCACCTTATTAATCACAAAGGAGGTAGCCAAGAAACAAAACTGGAATAAAGCGTGATGAATGACTAAGGACTGTGAAGTTTCTCTTTTCTTCTTTTTAAGATCAGTGTATTTAACAAAGTTTGTTCTTCCCAGTTTCTTAGTTCTATTTATTCAGCTATGCTCCAAATACTAGCCTCCAGGAACAGTCGATAAAACCATGGTTCCATTACTTGCAAGCCCTTCAATAAGGTCTGCAAGGCATATCTCAAAAAGACTGTCCTAGAACATGCACAGTATATTAATATCCAGCTTACACAGTGCAGTACAAGTATCAATGGAACTGAATATAAATATTCAAAGCATGAATGCACCTTACGGTTTTTCAAATGATATTTGTCGTTTGTAGAACTTTTTATGTTTACATTATTAAAAAGTGCAAACTGATTAATTCAATGACACCATGCAAAAGCAAGCATTGTACACAGTACAGCCAATATAGTCTATGGTTACTATTTTTTTTGCTTTAATGCTCATGTGTTTTAAAGCACACGTGTATTGACAAAGCAAGAAATTTGTGGAAATTTCTCATAACACAAACTGCATTACCTTGCTATAGTAAGAAATGGCTTCTTTATATTTATCGATGATGTCTTCAGGGCTAAGGCAGTTCTTGGCACGACCTATTTCAGCACTGGTATCAGCATTTATGCCATTTGAAGTAAGGGCACCTTAAGTGAAACAGAGCAGAGAACGAGCAGAAAGCCTCTAGTTAAAATTAAGCACCTCTAAAAAAACTAAAATAACAAAAGTAGGTTTGTGTGAAGTATCCATAATAAATATTTAAAGAAACTAGGTCCTGGTTGGGTAAGTAATCTCTCAGTAATATTAATCCTTACTAAGAAGTCAAATGAAAAATCTATTTATTTATAAAATGGCAAACAGGAAATAACTACTCAGTTATTAAAGAACATTAAATATATTAACATATGGCCTTTTACATCCCCCTGAATATCCATATTATGAATAAATTATTAGACTATGCTTAAAATAATTAAATCACCACAGCCAATTTTATGTTTAAATCTTTGAAAAAGGTCTTCCATTAGCACAATTTAAAATTTAATTTATACATTTATAAAATATGCATTTAGAACAATTTAACATAATACACTCTACTTGCCAAAATGATCAAGCTTCCTTTAAAATGAACTCCTTAAGTCCCAGGCCCAGAAAAAAGCGCAGGAAGAAAGGTAAGCCTTGCAGCATGTCCCAAAGGTCTTCAAAACATGAGTCTGCCATACATGGCCTGTGGAGGCACGTTCAAGTGTGGAGGACAGCCTAACCTAGCAAACCTCAAACAGCCTACCTCCAACTAAAAGACTCTTCAGCATGAGTGTTACAGATGGTGGAACGAGGAAAGCAACTATCTCAGTCCAGATTTGAACCATTTTGGACTTTCATTTAAAGATGATGGAAGGCAAGTTTTATGAAATTTACATTTCATATATAATTTGCCCAGTGACCCTCAGGTAATTTCACAGGGTACGAGACAGTTTTCACAGCTTTCTTTTGCATGCATGAAGGAATATATATAGGGCCTGACAAAAGAGAGCAAATCCATTTCTAGAGGTTAAAACCTATTACAGAGTTAGCACAGTACAGAAAACATTTAGAAAGATGTATGCACCTCTTTTGATAATCATGTGAAACCTAGCCTTTGGGATTCCAAGTCCATGCCTGTATCTATACTACAACAGTATCACAAAAGCTCTCTCTGCTAAGCTAGTCCAGAGAATTTTGCATTTTCAACATCTGGACTTTTAAATGTAACTGCAGTAGTGTGAGGGTAAAACAAAAACAAAAAAACAAAAAACAAACAAACAAACAAACACACTTTCTTACTCAACACCTCAATCTTCTGTGGGGTCAGAAAGTTACACTACCCCTATAGACAAAAAAACCCAAAACCTTTTAATGTACTGTATTTACCCAACAGTAAGATGAGGATTTTTTCCCCCCCCAAACAGCATGAGGAAAAAGCTCCTTGCCTTATACTTGTATACAGGGAAACCTCATTAAATATGCTGTCTATCATTAAACTGCTGCCAAAAGCAACATGTGCTCAGTAATGGAAACCAGCTAAGAGTTGATTAAATGAAGCCAACACTGAGCATGACTATAAAACACATGGCCCATATGGGACAAAAAAATTATTTTTTTTTTTTTACAAAAATATTTGTTTCTATATACAGTCAAATCCCTGTTATCCAGGATTTTACTAACTGGCACACTCTACCAACTGGAATTTCTGGCCAGCTGGATGAGGGGAGGCAGGGGGGAACTTTGCATGCCACGGTTGCTGCTGCCACCCACTACCCAGTGCTGCCACTGCTGTGCGTGAGGCTACCGCCCCCACCCACCCCCCGCGTCTGGCTGGAAACCCCCATGCCTCAGGTAACCAGCATTTTTAGATTACCTGCACCCCCCCATTCCCCACTCGTGCCAGATAGGAAGGATTTTACTGTATATAAAAATTTGCATCTTGATATCTATCTTGACTGATCAATCGATCGAGATTGAGATCTCTATAACTGTACTTCTGACAGTCTGCCATGTGACCATTGTAGTTCACTTGACAGACCAAAAAACACACTTTAACCGTTAACGAATCTTAGGCCTCTTACAACATTTGCACTGCGCACCCATCACCATTCCAGTGTTTTCACTCATTGTCACCATATTAGTCATAGTTATCTTCGTCACTGTCTTCACCATTGTCCTCCTCGTTGTCGTCTTTGGAGGGCTTGCTTCTGAAAAGTCTATGCCAGTCCCCTCTCTTCCAAAAGAGGTCCACCATCTCTTTCCCATCATCCTTTTCTATCTTCCTGTAGTACCAGTCCATTTCACTCGGCCCCATTTTAATACGGTCCTCAACTGTGAGCAGGCTTCTGGCTTTCCACAAGGCATACCTGAAGCAGGAGATGCACTGGTCGAAGCGAGCTGTCAGGGCCTCTTGCTGTTTGGTCAAGTGCCCATAGAGGACCGCTTCTCTGGTCCAGGCCCTGAAACCCATCACCACCAGGAGGACTGCGCATATTTTCTTCCATACCTCACTGGCATATGGGCAGTCCCAGAAGTGGTCAGTTGTTTCTGCCTTCCACTGCCTTGGGCAGTTAGATGGGCCTCTCTGCCCTGCACTGTTTCTCCATGCCCGTACAGAGAGGGCCCAGTGGGCTGCCTGCCAATTCAGTCTCAATGCTCCTTTTGCAGGTCCTTGTGGAAGATTTGCTCCCACACAGCCTGTCACCAGTTAGTAAGTACATGGGAGATATGATGTCTCTTGCCTTTACCATCTCCTTTATCTGGCGGTGGCTCACCAGGATCACTTGGTCCATATCGTGCAGCTAGTATTTTTCCCAGAAACTTTTTAGAACCTCGTAGCACCGTGGGGATACCATAGCCCACAGGTTCCCATTGGTCATCATTAGGGACCAAATTCATAAGTGGGGTGCGCTGTGGCTCCTTTCATCTTGCAGGTTCCCCTGCGCCATTCCCCACCACTGTTTGGTGGAGGGACACCACTTGCAACCCACTCCTGATCAGCAGGGAGGTGAAAACTGAAGTTTTAAATATAGCACTGTTTTTGCCTCCTGCTACAGATTGGCTGACCAGCCCCAGACAGCCCAGCTGTTTGCTGCTGATTGGTGGGGAGACAAAAATGGCACCATGTTTCCTGATGATCAGGAGGGAGCAGTGGGGGAGGGAGGCAAGGGTCAAGGTGCACACAGGGGAACACACAAGATTAATGGAGTCACTACACACTCTACTTCTGCCATGAATTTGGTAGGTCCCCAGTCGTCATGTACACCTGCCACTGTCGCAGCAGGTGCCCTGCAAAATACTTGACAAAGAGGGTTGTTTTGGATTCTGCCCCTGTTGCCAGTTAGTAAATCTGGCTTATGTACTTGGCCCAGAGGAAGAGTAGGACACCTGGCATTCTTCCGTCTCTGGACTGTTTCACTTTGTGCAGCTTGGTCCTCGCCACTTTCTTCCATGTGGAGTTCCAGATGAAACACACATGGCTCTTTGGATTCTGCGAATGACTTGCTCTGAGGGAGGAGAGACTAGGCAAGTGTATAGAAGCATGGACAGCAGCACCACCTTCATCAGCACCATGTGCCCGACCCCCACCCCCCCC
>NW_017728992.1:201478449-201478917 GCF_001723915.1 Gavialis gangeticus
CCCCCCCCCCCCAACAAACAACACAATTGCCATAGCCCCAGTCTTTGTTTGACCTTGGCCTCTGTCTTTTCACATGCTGTCTGTCCTGTCAACTCTGGGTCAAACTCCACCCTGAGCATCTTTACCCTCCTTGCAGAGGATGGAGACCCCCAGAGGCAACAGGTCCTCATGATTGCCCAGGACTAGACAGGTGCTTTTGATCAAAAATATGGGACAAAAATACTAGTAACAACCTACCACAAACCTAGGTTTCATAGTTTCATAGTTTCTAGGGTTGGAAGGGACCTGAGCAGATCATCTAGTCCGACCCCCTGCCATGGCAGGAAAGAGTACTGGGGTCAAACGACCCCAGTAAGGTGGTCATCCAACCTCCTCTTAAAAACCCCCAGGGTGGGAGCCTGCACCACCTCACTTGGAAGCTGGTTCCAGACCCTAGCCGCCCTGACCGTGAAGTAGCGCCTCCTGATG
>NW_017728992.1:201479208-201480945 GCF_001723915.1 Gavialis gangeticus
TGTGCCCACATCCCCCCACATCTTAGTGTCATCAGCAAACTTGAACAGGGTGCTTTGCACCCCCTCATCCAAATCACTGATGAAGATGTTGAACAGGGCGGGCCCAAGGACCGAGCCCTGTGGGACCCCACTTCCCACGTCCTTCCAGGTCGAGGAGGACCCATCCACTACCACCCTCTGGGTGCAACTCTCTAACCAGTTGGCAACCCATTGGTTAATGCAACTTAAGTGGTAATGGACATTATGCTTTGTCTACCTCAGCACCGACTCTTTCCCAAGTCACTGAATGGTAATGGTAAGCCATTACACTACATACATTTTTACTTCCTCTGCACTCCCACTGCTGAGCTGTGCCTTTCTTTCCCATTTCCAATGATTCCTGATCCTTCACCAGGCTTAAATGTCTGGAAAGCAATCAAATAGGGCCCCAGACAGTTCACCCAAAATACCTCTGTTGCCTCTCGTCTCAGTCTGTTACATGAGGTGGAGTCAGACCAGGCTGCCCTGCACATCTTCTGCATATACATTTTAGGGGATATTGGGGCTTGCAACAAGAACACCCAGTTCCAGGCAGCAGTGTGGGGCTAACTAGCACACGGATCATTTGTTGGGGGTATCTGAAGTACACACACACAGAGCAGTGTTGAGCTATGGGGTCCACCCTGGCTTGAAATACTGTCGGTTCTGCTGGGGCCTAGCCCAATTAGCTATATAGTAACTCATGAGCCTTTTGGCTTTAGACTAGTACAAACTGTGCATGATATTACATATAAAAGCATTTAAGAGTGCTTTCAAGTGTGTTTACAGAATGGCTGTGTTAAAACTTGCAGCAGTTTCCAAAAACATAAAATGCATCAATTCTGGATGAATTAAGTCTATGGGTACCCATGGTAATTTGACTGTATGTAAATGATTACAGGCATGTTCACTTCAAAGTAAGCATTTTCAAATTTGCCACTTGCTTTTGTGTGCTTAGGGAAAACATGGTCTGACAGCAGGCCTGTGTGAAGAGGGAAGCATTCGATTTGGATTCAGCTGATTCAGAGGACAGCGATTCAATTCAGAGATTCGGATCATTGCCCCAAATTGATTCAGCTGAATTGGCTTTGGAAGTGTTGGCACCGATTCAGAGAGATTCAGTGATTTGGATCGGCTGGGGAGAGGCAGGCACAGTCGGGCAGCTGCAGGTTCTCCCGCGGTTCCTTCAGCTGTGCCTGCCTCTCTCCAGGCAGGGGAAGACACAGGAGAAGCCCCCATGGCTACCCTGCCCGGCCCCACCCCCCACCCAACTCCAGCCTAGTCCCAACACTTAAAAAAAAAAGCCCCCCACTCCCTGGCTGCTGCAGCAGCAGCAACTGGGGCCTCTGAGGGGTCATGGCAGAGCCACCCCACACAACGCGGTGCAGTGGGGGGCAACAGGGATCACCCACCTCCCCCCACCTGCCACCCACACGACAGCTGCCCCATGGTGTACGTGCAGTGTGGCTTGGCAGAATACTGCGCACTGCCTGGGAGCTGGGGCCAGTGGGACTGAGTGCTGCCAGGCTCCAGCTGACATGTGGAGCCGCCCCAGCTCCTAGACAGCACACAGCACCCTGCAAAGCCACGCTGCACCCACTCCATAGGGCAACTGCTGCACAAGTGTCAAGCTTAGCAATCTCTGCTGTCCTGGGCTGCACAGGGGGGCTCTGCCACAAGCCCTCAGAGGCCCTGATCACCAGTGCTGCAGCCAGCAAG
>NW_017728992.1:201485945-201506134 GCF_001723915.1 Gavialis gangeticus
TTGAGAGCAGGGGCTCTGCTCTGCTGCCACTTGCCAGCTGGCACAGGGGGGGCGTGGGATGCAAGCGCATCAGCACTAGGAGCGGGGACTACGACCTGCTAACGCTTCCCCCTTCTGCCTGGGGGGAGCCATGCCACCCCCTCCCTGGCTGGGAAAGCAGCAGCAGGGCAGAGCCCCTGCTCTCAGCACTGCCATGCCTGCATCCCATGAACCCCCACCCCTCACCCCAAGTAATGCACACTCCCCTACCCTGGCTGGACAGCTTGTCGCAGCCCCAATCCTCCCCTCCCCCAACCCCAGATTTACCAGCAAGAGGACTAAGCTGCCTGCTTAGTCTATAGCTGAATCTCTGAAGTGGCCAAATCTTTTCCAAAGTGGCAAAATCTTTTCTGAAGCTTTTCCAAATCAATTTGGATGTTTCAAACCTATTCAAAACTTTTAAGTGGTCTCTCAATTTGATTTGGATTCAGAGATTTGGTCCCCAAATCAAGCTGAATCTCCTCCAAATCGAATCACCTACTGAAGCTTTGCTTAGCCCTATCTGACAGCAAGGGTGGGGAGTAAGGTGGGGGAAAAAGAGGCTGCAGGGGAAAAGTTGGGGCAGAGCAGAGGGTAATAGGTCCACGTGACCTCCCCAGATTTATTTTCCATGCAGTAGCAATGGGAGGGGAACAAATTCAAGGCAAACCTCCAAGATTAAACTCTATACCTGGAAAATTATAAACAAATTTATAACTTCCATATATAGAATCTAATTATTGGGGGGTCATCTTATATTTAGGTGGTCTTCTGTTCAAGTACATATGGTACTACTTCTTATTCCATTTAAAATAGAAGAACCAATTAAACTAAAAATAAAAAGTGCAAACTGGGCTCTTTTGGTTCAGTGCATCAGGACTGTTAAACATGTTATAATTGCAGAATTCCTCTCACTGGTGGCTGTGCAATCCATAAGACTAAGCAAGTCTGATAAGGATTCATTAGGACAGCCGTGAAATCCTACAATGCAATTTGCTCTCCCTATGCCTTAGGACCTTTTTTACACATGCTCTGGGAGTAGGGAGGAGGTTACTCATTTGACGAGCTTTAGTTAAAGCACCCCCGCCGGCTTTCTGAAGCGTGGGGATGCTGATACACAAGACACGGAAGCTGGTGGAGCTAGTTAGCGCACTCCAGCAGACTCTATTAGTCAAGTCTGCTCCAATGCACTGTAATTATGGAGCATCAGAGCAGCCTCCCTGCACATCTACAGGCACCTGAAGTGTCCTTCCTCCATTCTCCTTCCTTTTCTCCCTACTTATTCATCCCCCAAGCTTCATTCCTTCCCCAAAAAAGTTCAAATAAAAAAGTATTTCCTTTTATTAAATCCATATTAACCCTCACTACTCTAATCCTTGTGTACATGTTTCTTTCACATTCCTTTCGACTGTTTAGAGACAAAAGATGTTCAAGGGCAGGGAACATGCACATCCCCCATGATGCCTCTCCATGTCTTGGGTAGCTTTGGCACAGGGACAGCACAAGCTGCTGTGCTGACAGTAACAGTGGACCTCCTCCTTCAAATGTGGAACTCTGCCCTGGTTGCCCCTCTCAGTAACGAAGTTGATGTTTGCAAAGATAGGCAAACTATAGTTCATAAACTGCACATGGTCCTCTAAGACCTTAAATGTGGGTCCCAAGTTAAGTAGTAGTTAGAGAATCAAAAAATGTAATTATCTGCTCATTAATTATTTTCTAGTTGTGATTCTCTTCAGTTCTTCCTTACTGTTTGTTCCAAAAAGTCACTTAATGACATTATTTGAGCTGAAGTCCTGTGAGCACATTGTTATTCTGAGGCAGTAAATCTCAAAAGCCATGTATGGACTACATCAGCTGTGTCAGGATTTCAGTTTGTAGGCAGAAGGTTTAAAAGTTTGGCCACTCCCAATATACAGACTAGCTCAGTGGAGTCCTTTGGATGCTATTTAATACAAATTATACTAATAAATCACCATCATGCTTACTAAAAACTCAGAAGAACTTTTTGGGTTTTAAGATAAAAGCCTTAGTAATAAAGCTTTAAACTCGCAACTAGAATATGGAGCAATTTTCATAAGTTTGCATTTCTGAAGTTATATCCCTAAGTGCAATAGAACTTCATTGTACAAAGCACATTTAGTACATGTTAAAATGTTTTAATTTTTAATGCTGCATTAAAGTAGTTAGACAGTATTTATATGAATTAGATAGTAATAAAAACTTTGGAAAGTTGTAAAATCATTTTACAGCTAAAGTGCATTTATTCAAAATGTTCTCCTATAGTGAAGTCAGTGACCAGATGATACAGATTAACTCTTTCAGAAGTTTAACAAAGCTGAAACAAATTATTTTTGTAATATGTCTTTTTTAACGGGATGTCTTCACAATTTTATTTTCAATCATCAGATTATCTATATCAGTGATCAATAAATTGACTCAGTTCAAATTACATGGAAACATAAAAGCACTGATCTGTACCCAAGGTTCTCAATTTCAAAATGGCAGAGAAAGTTAGCAGAACTAGTCAGTAAAATCAACTAGACTCTTAAAAAACAGAATAGAAAGCCACACATCTGATCAGAAACTGTAGGGAAAAAGGGACAAGTGACAAAAGACAAGCCACATGAGACTATGTAAAGGATATTAAAACAAAAAATAAGAGGAAAAAAAATTCAGCCACATAAAAATAACTAAATGAAAAAAGTGGGGTTGTTAGACAGAGAAGCAAGAATAGAGATTAAATATCTTCAAGTTATGACCCCAAAACTAAATACTTTGCCTCAGTTTTCAGTAAAGACAAAGACAAACTAAAAGAGCAAAAGCAAACTAGCTAAAATAAATGAGGGTATGGAAATAGCAGCCATCACAAGCAAAATTCAAGAAGTTTGGTGCTCTCAAAATCAGAGTGTTACTATTCATCCCAGAGTTCTGAAAAAACTAGTACATGCCATTGCCAGTCTTACCAAAAAGATTTAACACCTCAATCAAGTTAGATATGGACAACAGCAAAATGCAGTGTTTGTATTTAAGGAAAAAGTGATCTGAGCAACTGCAATGCCACTTCATAAAAAGTTTACTTTAATAGCATGCAAGAATTTAAAGATCATTTTGAAGGAAAGCATAATCAAAGACAGGAACATAGACACAAAATGGGACAAAAATGCAACCTGGGTTTACCAAAGGTAGGTCATGCCAGATTAATCTAATATTTTTCTTTGACCAGATAACTGATTTTCTAGACAAGGGGAAAGCAGATAATCTTCCCTATGTGGACATCACTAAAATATATGCTATGGTACCACATGGGGGCATAACTAGTAATTTCCCCATGTGGTACCATTAATTCAAGAACTGGAATTGGGTAGGGGGCTAGCTTAAAGTGAGATAACAGACTGTGCTAAAAGAGAAACTAATGTCCTAGAGAGTTACCTGACAGGAGTCCCTCAAGGATTAGTCTTGGAACCAACCTTTAATGATTTACTGAGAATACAAACTTGGGAGGCACTGTCAACTTTGATGAGTATTGGGATATCATACAGTAAGAACTGGATGACACTGGACTGGATTAATAAAAAATGGAATGAAATTCAGTAGGACCACGGTCAAGGCCATGCACCTCAGGATTAATATGAATTTCTTCTATAAATTCTGGGAGCTTATTACTGGAAAACAGAGAAAATAGACTTTGCCTTATTTGATCGCAGAATGACTACGAGTTACCGGTTGAATGCTACCATGACGGTAAATGCAGTCTTGGGATGTATGAAGCGAGGCGTTTCCAAGACAGAGAAGCTTGCAAGGTAATACGATTGTGTTCTCTATAAATACATCAGGGAAAAGAAAACTATTTGAGCTACATGTCCATCAGTTCTAGTGCCACCATTAGTATCAACTATTCACAAACATAAGTGTACCCTAGAAATTAGAAGGGATAATAGAAACAAAAATGACTTAATATAGATCAATCAGGACCCCTTCACACATTCAAATTAAAGCTGGATAGAAGCCAGCTATAGAGTTGTTACCCATTTTCAAGCATTAAAATTGTAGCTGGTTGGCTCTTTTTATAGCTGAATAGATATTTTCATGGCGTGATAATTACTCTGCACATGTGGCCAGGCTAAGTTTACTACACAGTTAAGTGCATAATATATGTAACACAGCAGCCCCTCAATTTATGAAAAGGTATCACACAAAATAGTTTGCCTACACTAGTAATGGCTCAGGCAGGCTTTTCCAGCCTTACGTTCCTATATACCCACTGTCCAGTATCACTCATTTGGCAGGGCTCATAGCTCAGCGAGCGTAGGGGAGATTTCAGGATGGGGGGGCAGGGGACTCTGCATGTGTGGCTTGTGGGGGGGGGACCACACAGCCTGCCCCCCTAGGTAATACAATTGTGTGGGGGAGACCACACAGCCTGCCCCCCTAGCTACCCTTTCTCCTTACTTTCTGCTCCCCAGCAGCCCTGGCCCAGTCCAGCCAGAAGCTGCCACAGCTTCTCCCTAGTCTTGCTGGGCTGAGGCTGAGCCAGGGTGGGGAACACAAACAGATGGAAGGGGCAGAGGGCAGACAAAAAGGAGGCGGCACAGGGGCAGGGGTCTGGCCCCTCACTCCTTTCCTGGCCACAGAAGTGGGAGAATGAATTTAAGATGACCCCCCCAATAATAAGATTCTATACAGGGAAAATTATAACACATTATAATGTTTCCACATATAGAACCCAATTATTTGGAGGTTGTCTTAAATTTGAAGCCATCTTGAAGTCTGGTAAATACAGTAGATAAGACAGATTTCTATCTGTGTTCATCTGGCTCAAATGATAGTGCAATCTCAGATACTCTCTCATCGCACATCTTCAGAACACAGGATACTGGAAGGAGCAACACACATGAAGGAAGCCCCATAAGCAGCTCTACAGCATAAGCTACTGCAAACTAGTTTGAGGGGTAAGTTGGGAGAGGTGTTCAATAAGCTTGTGAGTACAAAGTGCCCTTCCGATCTGGGAAAGAAGACACTTCATGTGAGCAAGTGGAGGATATAAAGTCTGGAATTGGTTTCATCAGTTGTTTTTGTATTAGAATTTATTCAAGGGATAGAAGTGACTGAAGAACCCCAGCTAAACTCTTTGTGTTGAAACACACCTACATAGTAGTGCCAACAGACGACAATTATATTAATTATAAAAAGCTGAATGCTCAATTTTTACTTATAATTTCACTATAATTTTAATTTAACATTTAATTCCAAGCAAATGGGCTATGAACACCTCTCATGAAGTATGATCTTCAATTAAAACTAAAACAGAAGTGTTTAAGTGGTGACTTCAGTATAAAGATCATCCATCTAACAGTTTTACTGCATCATGTATAATTTAAAAACAAAAACTAGCAAGATGGCTTAAAGTACAGCATTTTTAAAACAAAGGAATATTTTACTGAAAAGCTATGCAAATTGGCCTTTCTAATTTATGTTGGATTTTTATTAAAAACAATTGCATCCATTCACATGGAAGCTTATTTTAATATGGAAAAACTGAGATACATTCATAATGTGTTTCTTATTACATGAACCGGGAGCAGGTAAAGTTATGAACACATTCTTAAACTACTGTTAAAACATAATTCTTTCGTTGCATATAGCTCAGCCACTCCCGACACAAAGCAAAGTGTACTTTTATTAACAATTAAGCGACAGGCTACCTTTAGGACATGTTGCAAGTCTCATTTACTTCCAGCAGGTCTATTTTGAACCATTGCTGCTATATTGGGAGGAGGGGGGTTCCTTTGTTTGTTTGTTTGTTTTTTTTTTAACAGTGTTACGGTACCTTTCCTACTACTAAATGTGAGTGGATCCCTCTGAAGTGAGTTGGGTGGCTATTTGGTTTGTCACCAAGACAGATACTTTCACATAAATCTACCCAAGTGCTGTATTTGAGTCTGTTTATTTATTTAAAAATGTGCATGCAGCTATAAGGTGCCTTCCAAGAACCCTATACGTATATTAAGTGAGTGAATGCCAAGTCATATTTTCTTCCCCGAAAAATGAAAGAAAAAAAAAAAACAAAAGAAACAGTTGATCTATTTTTCCCCTTTACACCATTGACCATAAATTGAAGGCCACTTAAGGGTTTAAGCATAATCATTATCAGGATACACGTGAGACAGACAAAGAGTATGGAGAGAAAGAAATACTGAATTAAAGGAAAGGGACTTAGTGAGCATCGGCTTCTCTATGGCAACTGTTTTGTGTATCCAATTCTACCCCACAGCAAGTGGACACTAAACCACGGCACCTCTTCATTTGAGGATAAAATGCCCTGATTTAGCGAGACTGAAGTGAACACACAAAGTAGTTAACACAGATTGACTGATGCACAGTAATTTATTCCTCCTTTAACTCCGTATAATTTATCTGCCCATACGCCAAGAATCCTGGGCAATAATTATTAGGAAAACAAAAAGGTAAATTTACTGCCATATAAAAAGGCAAAATTGACAACTGCCTCACAACATTAACATTTACTTTTAAAAAGTCTATCATCCTTGCAAAAATGATTAAATAAGGTTAATTCATATTGGAAATCAAATTAAATCAGGTTACTTAGTTTAATTTCTCGTTTTTTTTAGGGAGAGTGTTCCAAAAATCAACATGAGCTAATTACGGGTCTACTTTTATTAAAATAGCCTACTGATTTTCAGATACCTAATTTGTTTCAGGTGGCTTAAGGCTGATTTTCAGAAACTCTAAGCCCCCAGGAGTCTAAAGGAAATAAATTGGATCTGTACTCAGACTTTTTTTTTTTTTGGTGGGGGGAGGGGAGGAGGCAGGGAATCTATGGTTCAGACCAATGACCAAAACAGAGACATCTAATAATCAGATCCAACTTACTTCTAAGTTATCAAAATAACTACACAAATGCAAAACAGTGAACAGAAAAAAACTTAGTCAGGAAACATGCACAAAGATAATGTACCTGGATCAATGAGAACTTCTTGTGCCCCTAAAAGGAGGAACAAAAATGATTTTCAACCTTCAGCGCAGCCAACAAAGAAAGCTATTGTAATATATTTATAGGTATCACCATGACAAGAACTATAGGAAAATTAAAATCCAGAATTGACACTGCTGTTTAAAATGACTGTTCATATAAAATTTGATGTTGTTATACCATAACTATGGCCAATCGATTAAAAACAGCCTTTACCCTATTACTATAGAGTTAACAGAAAATTACATTTTAAAAAGTTAAAAGTTTAGTTCCAAGACTACAGATAAAATGATTGTGCTGGATTTTCATTTTATATTCTAAAGTATAAGCCTGGAAAGTCTTAATTTTTATTTCTCCCATTCTTACTTTGCTTTTCTTCTTTTTAAGTTAAAGTTCCCACAACATGGTCCAGTTACCAATATTTGAATGTAAATAATCAACTCCTACTCTGCCAAACTAAGTCTTCCTTACTGAGCTATTAGTTTTACGTATAGATACTCTAAAAATACATTTTTAATGAACTATAAAAGGTATTTGCCATATAACTGCCACCAAGAGGAGCTTTAAACTTTGTTCCATATCTTGCAATTTCCCCTTAAAGGCTCATTCCATTTTTTAGCTTTTTGTTAATGACTCTACCATTGCAAAGCATGGCTCTTCAGGAGCTGCAGGAATGCCCTGGTGGTAGACTTAATAAAGACAAAGCTTCCTACCTCCAGGATACAGACCCTTTGTGAGGCTTACCATACACAATCTCTGATGCAAGGTTTTCCCAAATGGCTGACAAAGGGAGAATGATTTTGCAAAAAGGAAGGCTGTGCATCTCAAGTTGACAGTATGTTGTTTTTCTAAAGTTTGGACAAGGTAATCAAGTTATGAAGAGTAAGAGCTCAACAGCCCAGCATTTTTGTCCTTTACTTCTTGTACTTTCTTAAACTGATTTTCTCAGCCTCCAGACCAAACTAATAAAATCTAGAGATTTAGAGCCTAATCTGAAAAAGAACTTCAATTCCTAAGCATCAAGTGCTGCAATGCCCAAGTTTCAGGTGCCTTGGCCACCAGAAATGGAATCCAGGATCCTGCATACCATGTCTGAGCTCCCGGTATATTGCACAGAGAACAATAAGGCACTCCAGGATGGGAGCCAAAAGAGCCAATATACTGAGCAGCGTATAGGAGCCACTCTCCAATTCCTCTGGTTGAAGCTGTGCCACTACAAAGAAAAGAATGCACATTTCACCGGGCACAGAGACTGCATGATTGTAGTATATAGGTTAGTGTACAATTAAAGTAGGATGAGAACCAGCGATTTGAAGTTGCAGCAAAGTAGGTTTAGACCAGATATCCACAAAAACGTCTTCATTGTTTGAACAGTAAGGCAGTGGAATGGACTGCCTGGGGAAGTTGTGGACTCTGTCACTGGAGGTGTTCAAGAAGAGACTGGACAGCCACTGGTTGCAGATGATATAGGCATAGCTATGCCTATGGTCTACTATGAGCATTTCCAATGCTTCTGGGCTTTGCTGCTTGCCCCCTCCCCACATCCTTTCTGCTCCATGTCTGGATGTTTTTAAGCCTTCCTCAGAGGCACTGAGTGTTGGCTGCAGCTAAGGCTGGGGATTTTGATTAGGGTGTGCCCATGTACCTGCTGACAATTAAAGCCAGAGGTTCCTGGCTAGAGGGTCTTAGCCTTCCTCTCAGGGTCAGACCAATCACCATATTTAGCATCAGGAAGGAAGTTTGCCCCATGGCCAGACTCAAATGTACTGTGGGCGTTTTTGCCTTCCTCTGTAGTGCAGGATGCGACCTGCTACCTGGGATCTCCTGAGCGGATGTTAACAACCTTTTATAGAAGCAAGAGATTGGGCTTCCTATGAGTTACCTGTGGCAGGCTGTGGTGTTCCATCTTGTGTTGTGTCAGGGTTGACAGTAGTTTTACACAGTGATTAGATTATGGATCTGTATGGGATAGCTTGGATATGGATGATCCTGCCACAAACAAAGGGATGGACTAGATGACCTCTGGAGGTCCCTTCCAGCCCTACTTCCCTATGATTCTATCATGCTGGGCTATCTAACTCAAGTAACAGGGGGCCAAACACCCTGCCACCCTGTGCCTGAGCAGTGGCCTTCACAACCACCACCACCACCACTGTACCACGTGCAGGCCCTCCCCTTCACTGCTACACCATATGCCTGCACGCACACCCCCAGCTTTGGTGCCACATGGGCACACAGCCCCAGGCTCATCCTCAGCTCCCTGTGCTGTGCTATGCTGTGCTGCACTGCATTGCCCTACACTGTGGGGCAGCGACAGGCAACAAAAGTCAAGGAGGCAGGAAGAGGAGGAGCCTGGAGACTCCAGCTACTGTTGCAGCCGGAGTGATGCAGAAGCATCCAGGCAGGAACCTGGGAGACACAACTTAAGCCCTCACCAGCTGCATGCAGCCTGCAGGTTTCCCGTTGGACAGCCCTGGGTTAACACATTCAACTGTGAAAGGGAAGGCCCTAAATCTCACCTCTCCCAAGACATAATAGCACAGCTTCAACAGGAGGGGCAAAGTGTCCCCATCTAAAACAACCTTAGTCTGGCAAACATAACCTTTTCTAGGAAGGGGGGAGATGGGCTTGCATCCCCTCAGAGGAGAGCATTAAACCAAGGCCTCCAACTTTCTGGCTAAGCTCTGTAGCCAGAGAACTTTTCAAAAATGTTTCAGCTAGCCACATTTTGTTTTGAGGTTGTTTCAAAGCCCTTCAATTTGATTCGATTTCACTGTTTCAAGCTCGAAATGAGTCAAAACAGTGTTGAATCGAAACAGCCAGCAAAATTTCACACAGTCCTAGTAGCTAGCACCACATCTTCCTCCATGAACATTTTTAGAAGAAAGAAACAGCCACATCTGCATTATATAAGGAACTCAATTCTTTATGCACATTGCTGTTAAAAAAAAAAAAACTACTACAACTGGCCTTTCAGGGGACTTAATAAGCAGAAGACCTAGTTTCCCTTTCAACTAGACACCAAACTACTCAGCCCTGTCCAGAATTGAGAAGTTTCAGACATGTGCACAGGCACAATTCTGGGTGCCTCAAACTTTAAAGTCAGAAAGTATCTGTGAAATTTAGGACACCCCCCCCCCCCGGGTTAAAAAGCACTTAAACATCCCTGTTTTTTTGTTGTTTTTTTTTTTTTTTTTATGTGTTCCTTAGAAGCTTGGAATTTATATTCGATATCTGATCATCTAAGGCTAGCTTGCTAATAAATCTTCCGAAAAGCAATAAATAGAGCTGCAACTAAAAAGTAATTTGGGTATAAGGGAGTATAGGATGCACTGAAGAGGGAACAATGAGAAAACACTTTACTGGAGAAGAAAAGCCAAAGTGGGCAAAGGCAAAGGTTTTGGTTTTTATTTGCCTTGGAGAAAGAGGGAAAGTTTTTAGTAAGAAGCTGTTCAACTAAGACTGGAATCCAATAATTGGGACCCCAAAATGCTAGCAATAACAACTTGAGCTATAAAGTGACTCTTCTAAATTAAGGCACAGGTACCCGAGAGGGACAGAATGATAGAGTAATTCAATCAACCATAACTGAATTAAAGTTCTGCTTACTACTATACGCAATGTTTCACTCACGTAGCAGAGGAGGGCTTATTCAAAAACGTTTTCAAGGAATTAAAATTGTTCTTTTTTAAAATGGACAGACTTGCAATTTTGTACCAATGTGTGGAAGAATGCTAAGTTAGAACAACATACAAAAAGGCAGTAATGGTAACTGAAAACATTTTGCAGTGCATCTTGACAGCTAGAGCTTGCTTCTGATCATTTTCTTTGGCAAAAATAATAAACTTAGCTGCAGCATCTATTATTAAGTCCTTGCTGAGATCTGGAGAAACGCTCATTAATACGATTATGGTAAATGAGATTACACCATATTGACCAACTGAGTAAAACTCATCTCAACAGGGAATGGAACCACCTAAATAAAGATGAGTCACATAAATCACCAGAACCAAGATGAGCTTAAAAACTGATGAGGTATCATTACCTATAATTTGCAGTTCAGCCTTTCAAAATGGAAAACAGTTTTTTCAGATTGTGATGTATACAGGAAGAAAGAAAAACTATGAAAGATGGAAGTAGTTCTGATCACAATACGTTTTTAACGAATTTTTATGATGAGGACCTACATTTTTCAGGTTTTAATTTTTTGTTTTTGAGCTTGCTATAGCAACCAGCCACTCTCCCCCAGGCAGGCAACTCATCTCACTGAAGTTCTCATCAGGGTTCATAAAGAGCACACTGGGCACACCTAGATGTTCATTAAAGTGCTTTAGGTAATGACATAATTAGCTAAAGAGCACAGGTTTTTTGTGATGCTTTAATAGGCATTAAAATAGGCTAATGCACACAGGCGCATCTGTAGATGTGCCCACTGAAAACCAACATGAGTAAATTGCTATTTTCTTGATTTGTGTTTGATTTTACAATCAATATTTCAAACGAAGTCCTGCAAGATGGGAATGTTCACACCTAAATATTACAATATTAAGGAGTCATGTATACACTGAAGGTTTTTACATAAATCACCATTTTCCATGCAAACTCTTTAACATACCAAGCAAATGTCTTGGGCACTAAAACTTGCTTAATTCATCCTTTCAGTATATACATAAATGGCATAGGAGGGCTATATTTTCTAAAAAATATCTCTGCCCCAAGCATGTTTTTTGCTAAACATTAACTTGATTCTTTGTCTTAAAAAACACAACCAAGAAATGTGAATTTAATACTTTACAGTTCTACTTGTGTGCAAGCACCTTTGTCAGCATAAAGACAGGACTATACATGGTTTTTCCGCCACATGTAAACATACTAAAGAATAAAAGTAGTCATTGAACTTAATACCGTTTTCCCTCTCAATGTGAAACCCTCTTGAGGCAAAAGGAGGGTAGAGGGGAAACACTGACTTTAGATTATAAATTTCTACTATTAAAAACTGAAAATAAAAGCCAAATTGCACTTACCTGGTCTGTGTCTGTTGCCTGCCTCAGAAGGAAGTGAACTACCTTGTGCCCTGCGAGCCCCAGCTTTACCTCCTGTGCCACCAGGGTAGTGATAGATAACTGATGCTGAGCATAATCCTTCAAGAGCAGCTAGAGATTAAAGATAAAGAACAATTTAGTAGAATCCACTCACATATACGACTTCAAGAGTTATATTTTATAAACCTGCCAACATGGCCTGAAAAAGCTCCTAACCCTGTGCAAGTGCAAATTTAGTCTCCACTCCTAGTTAAAGCACAGCATTTGAGCAACACAGCTCCTTTCACAGGGAAGGCGGAAAGACAAAGGGAAATAGGTTAACTGGCTTTCTCTTACAAGAAGGGAGCCACAGAGGAGGTGTAGTTCTCCAAGAGGAGAGTAAGTGGAAAGAAAGAGCCAATGGGTCTTTGTACACACTACAAAATTGTCTTTTAAAAAGTGACTTAAATGCACCTTTTGCACCACTTTAACGGTGCTACTGTTTACACTGTCGGCGGCATGTTGCACATTAAATGACTTTGGGATGTAGCAAAATAAAACACTTTCAAGGTGTTAGGTGCTACCTAACAAAGTACAACAGCTGCGGAGGGAAGCACCAGGCCTGCTGCTGCTCAGAGGCTGTGCAGGCAGCCCGTACAGGCAGGCTCCACTGACTAAAAAAAAAAAACAAACAACAAACCTGAGAGCCTGATCTTTTTTTTTCTCCTCCTCTCCCTGGATCCTGCCTGGCCCCTGAGCTGCACAGGGGCCTGGTGCTTCCCTCCATGGCTGCGATGCCAGCATGGACCATCTGGGCCGGGTGCTTGGGATTGGTGCCCGGGAGTGGGGGCGGCACTGCTGCTGCCGCAAAGGGAAGCACCAGCCCGCCACAGCTCAGGGACTGGATGGCCTTCTGGCAGCTCGCTCCCTCCCCTCCCACCACCAGAGGCAGGTAAAGAATCGGGCCCAACCCTTGTGTACACCCCACAGGGGTTTACTTCAGTTTAATTCTCCCTAAATTGAAGTGGTGGATTTTTAAAAACACTGCTTCAATTTAGGGAGAATTCAACAGAAGTAAACCCCCGTGGCATGTACAAGCAGTCAATGAAGCCCCTGGTGATTTTTACAGGGTTGGAGGAGAGAAAGGAGCTGGTAATCTAGTGGCACTTGCACACCTTGGAGAGTAGCAACAGCAGCACCAGACAAGACAGGCCTACAAAGAGCTGAAGCATAGGGACCAGAATTGGTTTGCTAGAAGAGAAACGGAATAAAGACATCAACGCAAGCTTAATGTATATAGAGCTTTGGTACCCATACGAATACAGGTATTTTGACCAAGTTGTCAATCTGAGTCCTCCAGAAATAGGTGTAGGAAGTCTTTCCTGTATAAGATGTTGTTAAGAACACACTTTAAAAAACAGTAAATATAAAGAGTCATGCACAATTCTATTTTCAGAATAAAAAATTTAAAAAGTTATGTACCATAAGTATAAATTCTATATTGCAAGTGCGCTAACCTGGCTTTTTAGAAGCTTATTCCTGGTCTGTCACTTTTGACATTATTTTTGTCATTATAAGATTTATTTTTTATTTAGTTCTTTAGAGTCTAAGTGTATTGCTGCCGCTTCACAGTGCAGCTGGACAGTTATCAAAACTTGCTTTGTATTCAAATGTTACAATTTTTTTGTTTTATCAAAATCCTACCTCCAAGCCACAAAAAGTCATTTACAGACCGCAGAAGTTCCACCGCCATATGATAATGTACCAAGGAATCCTGTAACATCCCAGCTTGGAGACATAGATCACCAACGTGTTTCCGCATCCGACCTTGACAACGTTTCTTATAATGTCTGCAATGAAAGAACGTACAATCTATTACTTCCACAGTATCTCTGTCCGACAAGGTAAGAAAGAATTTTCTCAAAAGATAGAAACTAGTTTCTATCCTTCCCTTCCAGGTATATTAGCATGGCTATTTATTCTCTATCACTGAGCAACTCTACTGTATTGGGAACAAGACTAAATGCTCTCAGGAGACACTGAACAGATCTAAATACCTCACACCTGCTGGATACACAGCACTACTGTATACAAAAATGAAGTCTTCGTTTCAGAGAGTTTAAATTTATTCATAAAATAGGAATACAAAGGAAACTGCAGAGAAACACAGATGATTCACTAAGATTGCCCTGTGTAAGGGGAGGATTCACAATACACGAACTGGCTTACATGACAAGCGTCTTCCCACTTCTTAACACTCTCCACCTACACACCCAACACGGCCACCATCACTTCAGCCAAGGGCTATAAGCAATTTTCTTCAAAGTTCACATATATGCCTTATTAAGTTCAGTTAGAGAAGCAACTATCAAACCACGCAAGGCATTCAGCGGGTCCCTTGGCCTGGCGCAGCCCAAGCTGGGGGGGGGGGGGGAAGCAGCCTGTGCTCTGACACTTGCGTCTGGTCACGTTGCCCCTGGGCACAGTGGGCCGGGGGTGGTGCAGCACCCAGACTCCAATCCCAGACAGCCACTGCTGCTGCCACCGCCACCTGCCCAGGAACCCTGGCCTGTCCACCCTGCACCCACCACAAGGGGCACCAGACAGAGCAAGCAGGGTTCTATGGAAACCAGCCAGGACCCCTGCAGACTCAGCCAGGTGGGCAGGATGGGGCCATAGGTGGGTGGGGAGCAGCAGCTCAGAGCAGGACAGGTGGGCAAGGGCCAGGATTGCAGGACAGTGACAGTGCAGTGCCGGAGCCCAGGGCAGAGCTGCAATCACTCTCTACAGTGGGCATGTGCAGCAGAGTTTGCCTGGGCAGGACAGTGCAGGTACTGTCCAGGCCACATCCACCCCCAACCAGCTCACAGCTGTCCCCGCAGCACTCCTCATGGGGTTGAGCCCCATGTGCTCTTACCCAGGCCAGCCTGCACTGCCCTCCTCCCTCCTTCCTGCACCAACCCCAGCCCACACAGCTTCCCAGTGGGCTGCTGCTGCTCCAGCTGCCTGGGTACTACTCTGCTTCCCCCACCGCCAGCAGCTCCTCCTCCCACTGCCCCTGATACTTCACTCCAGGCAACAGGTAGCGTTGGGTACCACATGCCTAGCCAGGTAGGGGAGAAGCTGTAGCTAGGCAGCTCCTGCCCCAGCATGTGGGGCTCTAGCTCCAGCTCCCAGCCACCTAGCACAATAAGCAGCCACCTGTGGGCAGCCATGTGGGTGAAGGGCAGTCCAACCAGGAAGCTGTGTATACTGGGCAGGACCATGCCATCAACAGGCACAGGGTGGCAGGGCAGAAGCAGGAGCAGGTGAGGCTCAGCTCCATGTGGAGCGCCACAGAGGCAGCTCCAGGCTGGATCCTATCAACTGATGGGTCAGATCCAGCCGATGGGCCGTATTTTGTCCACCGCTGTTACAGGCTGGTATATACAACACACTTGCACATCAACATGACACTCACTGACTAGTGGTGTCCCTCAAGGCTCCATTCTCAGATCTGCACTCTTCAGTGTCTTCATAAACTATCTGGATGCTGGTGTCAGAAGCAGACTGGCTAAGTTTGCTGATAACACCAAACTTTGGGGAAAAGAGTATCCACACTTGAGAATAGGCTGGTGATCCATGCCAACCTCAACATGCTTGCAAGGTGGGCAGATGAAAACCTGATGGCAGTCACTATGGAGAAATGCAAGGTGTTTCACCTTGTGGGGAAAAAAAAACCCCACATCACACTTATAGGCTCAGCAATGCTACACTTGCTAGCACCATGGCCAAAAGAGACTTGGGGGTCATGACCAACCACAAGATGAACATGAGCCACCAATGTGCTACCACAGCTGGCAAAGCAAACAAAACTCTGGCTTGCATCCACCGATGCATTTCAAGCAAGACCCAGGATGTCATCCTCCCACAGTACTCGGCCTTGGTAAGGCCACAGCTGGAGTACTGCATCCAATTCTGGGCTCCACAATTTAGGAAGGATGTGGAGGAACTTGAGAGAGTCCAGAGAAGAGCCATGTGCATGATCAGAGGGCAAGAGAACAGGCCTTATGAAAAGAGGCTGCGAGCTATAGGACTCTTCAGCCTGGAGATGTGCAGCCCCAGGGGCGACTTGGTGGCAGCCTATAAGTACATACGGGGTATGCATTGGGAGCTGGGGGAACACCTGTTCAGCAGAGCGCCCCAAGAGATGACAAGGTCCAATGGTCACAAACTCCTGCAGGACTGTTTTAGGCTGGACATAAGGAAAAAAATTCTTTACTGTCTGAGCCCCCAAGGCCTGGAACAGACTCCCTCCAGAGGTGGTACAAGTACCTACTCTGGACTCTTAAGAAACATTTGGACACTTATCTTGCTGGGATCCTTTGACCCTAGCTGACTTCCTGCCCCTGGGGCAGGGAGCTGGACCCGATGATCTTATGAGGTCCCTTCCAGTCCTAATGTCTATGAAATCAAGCACTGAGGACAGCCCCTCAACCTAACCAATGGAAAATTTGCCATTTCTGGTATTTGGTAAAAAGGGAGTCAGGAGAGAGCATCTGAAGACAGGACTAGTCTTATGAACTGGTACAGAAGAAATAATGCACATGTAAAAAGAAAATATAAAAAAAAAAAAAGGATAAGCCTATGCAAGGTGGCATGCAAGTTACCAAAGCTGCTGTCACAACGGAAGATAAATGTAACAGAAGTTATAAGGCGAGACATAAAAAGTATGGCCTCTGTTGCCACTATCATACTTTAAAGCCCTCTTCCAACATTACATCCAATCACAACTGAAGTGATAAGAGTGGCACACATCAAGATTCAATCAAGGAATCATTCTCCTTTGTCTGTTAATTATGTCAAGGAAACTTGTTTCATCACACCTGGACCTCAAAATCATAACTCAGTAGAAAAAACGTTAGGAGTAGTTTTCGAAGTCCCAATACTCTGCAATGAAAATACTGGAAAGTTGTTTCACTGTCATCATTTCAGGTGCGTCAACTGTTTACACAAATACCATATTTTCTCACATACAGCATGCACCACCTTCCCCAAAAATCAATCCCTCAGAATTGGGGTGCATGTAGTAAGGGCGGGGGGGAGAACAGGACACCAATAAACAGCTTCCCAAGACCGAATCACCTTATTTCACAGCTCTTTAGCTCTTTTCAGATCATAGGTCTACCCAGGGAGATCAGTGTTCAGCAGCAGTTATAGTTTTAACTAAAGCAGGAAAGGAAGGAAGGGTAAGTCAGCTGACCATTACGCTGTCCCTGCTCTCTGTAGCCATAACTGGGGCTGCAGAGGAGGGAGACTTTTTTTCTTCAGAGTTCCTTTAAAAAACCAAGATGTTTGGGATGGTATTATATTGCAAAAAAAACAGTAGAAAAATTAAATCCCAAACTGACATAACTTTGTAAAAAAGGTACTTAGTAGGCACTTCCACCTATTTCTACCTCAAAACTTCCCATAACATTCTGCAGAATTATGAACAAATGGTATAATTAAATTACGGAAATTACTTTTTTAATTTATTTTAAGTCCTGCTAATACTTTTTTCATATAATCTAATATGACCTAAGAGGCCAATTTTCTTTTCTTCCCCTCCTCCTTTTCTTTTATTGTGTAAGAGCCAGGATGTCAAGTTTTAAGAAAACCAAAGTGCAGATAATTTTTTTTTTTCTTAGAGACGTATGCTCAAGCTACATTCATATTTTCAGTGATACAGATCTTCAATTTACACCAAGACATTAACAATATTAGGTCATCAGAAATAGTTAACTGTTACTGATACTCCAAGTAGAAGTAAAAAATATATTTATTTGCATTGTATTTTCTGAAGATTTAACATATTACAAAAAGCTCTCCTGAATATAGTCAGGGAAAAAGGAGACCAGTTTTACTCTAGTTACCACGACCAACAGACACACTTGTACCTGCTTTCATTTTTTCCCTTGAACCACAGTGGTAAGGTTGACATCATTAGATACTCTAACCTTCTCTTTCTTTGTTTTGAAGGTCATACTTTTAAAATAATAAAATTTAAATTTTATTTCATTTAGAATAAAAACCGTGTGATAAAAACATTTTATTTTAAGCTTATTAGAGCCCTACGAGAGAAGTCTGATGTCCTGGCAACAAAAATCTTCCAGATTGACGCATTCTAGTAAGGCCATTCTAATACCCAATTACTGACTCCAATACAACCCCAAAATGTGTTCAGTTCAGAGAACTACGCACATCAGCTCGGTTAATGTTGTTTTGTTATTATGTCGCTGATCTATTAGAGAACATACTCGTTTAACATCGCACAATGTTCAGTTATAACGTTGTTCAGCTGCCGCCTTCTAGTAGGTAACTACTGTGACCTAATTGGATTTGCTTAACATCGTTTCACTTAAAGTTGCATTCTTCAAGAATGTAACTATGACATTAAGCAAGGAGTAGCTGTAATTTCAATGTTTAAAATCTGAACTGGAATTGCAGCTGGTGAGGGATGTGAAGGGTAACAAGAAGGGTTTCTCCAAGTATGTCAGCAGCAAGAGGAGGCTCAGGGAAAGTGTGGGGCCCTTACTGAATGGGGGAGGCAGCCTTGTGACAGAGGATGCAGAAAACGCTGAAGTGCCCAATGCCTTTTTCACCTTGATCTTCACAGGCAAGGTCAGCTCCCAGACTGCTGCACCAGGCAACACAGTTTGGGGAGGTGAGCAGTCAACAGTGGTGAAGGAACAGGTGAGGGAAAAGCTGGACATATGCAAGTCATGGGGCCGGAGGGGATGAACCCAAGGGTGCTGAGAGAGTTGGGCTGATGCGACTGCAGAGCCACTGGCCATCATCTTTGAAAACTCATAGCAATCAAGAATGGTCCTGGATCATTGGAAAAGGGCAAATATAATGCCCATATTTCAGAAAGGGGAAAAAAGGAGAATCCAGGGAACTACAGACCAGTCAGCCTCACCTCAGTCCCTGGAAAAATCATGGAGCAGATCCTTGAGGAATCCATTTCTAAGCACTTGGAGAAGAAAAATGTTATTAGGAGCAGTCAGCATGGATGCACCAGGGGCAGGTCATGCCTGACCAACCTGATTGCCTTCTGTGACGAGGTGACAGGCTCTTTGGACATGGAGAGACCAATGGATGTGGTGCACTTTGATTTTAGCAAGGCTTTTGATATGGTCTCCCACAACATTTCTTCAGGCAAGCTGAGGAAGTACAGGCTGGATGAATGGACTGCAAGGTGGACAGAAAACTGGCTGCAGCATCAGGCTCAGAGGGCAGTAATCAATGGCTCCACGTCTAGAACCTAAACTTCCCGTGCTGCCACTTGAGCCCATTGCTCTTTGTTCTGTCATCTGCCCTCTCAGCAAACAGCCCAGCTCCATCCTCTTTGGCACCACCCTGCAGGGAGTTGAAGGCTGCTATTAAATCCTGTCTCAGTCTTCTCTTCCCTTATTTCTGTCTCGAACAGAAACCAAATCAGCAAGGATGGTATTCAGCAAAGATTACTTGGTGTTACAATAGGTCCCATTGCTCCAGCTAATCATCAAAACCCTGAATCTCTGAAAGTTCCCCACACATCTTATTTAGAGGCAAATGACAAGAAAAGTAAATGGCTTACAAAGTGATTTCCAATGTAGTTCAATTACATCAGTGTTGTGACTCTTGTGTTTAAAAAAAACCCAACAAAACACCTCTTAAGAGCAGTAAGAATGAATATTATCCTGAGAACACCCTTGGGTTTGCTGATGGAAAGGAGACTGCTTATTCCTACTATACAAGTCACCACTGCCATGACCAGCGGCCCCTAGGCCTTCATCAAATTTGCTTCCCTAATCCAAGCATCCTTATTTCTGGCTTGAAGTCAAACATTTAAAGGGTATACACAGAAAACAATACCCCTGTGCAGCTTCTGGACACAGAACCAGAAGCATACAAACCTAGCCCCTGTCCCCCTCCCTCCCGCACACCTGAGTTGGTGTATGCATTAAAAGTGTGCACATGACTATTTAGCTCTGTTCTTCCCTCTCTTCCCATCACAAGCTAAGGTTGCCCAGAATGCCTGCCATGGTCACTTTGTGCAAAATGGCCAAACATATTAAGCCATTAAAATTTTAAAAGGTAGAAGTAAATTTCACCTCAGAGAAACCAGCAGGGAAAAAAAAAAAAAAAAAAAAAAA
>NW_017728992.1:201506411-201506754 GCF_001723915.1 Gavialis gangeticus
CAGCCACAACACTTTATTTTCATAACTTTTGAACTTGGAAACCAAACACAGGCAGCAGCTTCACAGGTTTGGAGTTCAAAAAAACAAGCAGCTCCAGAGGCCAGCAGCCACCTAAGCAAAATTGTGTGTTCTACAAAAAAATAAAAATAAAAAATTAAGCATTGTCAGCCAAAAGGAGTTAAACCACAGTAATGGGGGTCCAGGAAGCAGGAATTCTTATTTGTATTGGAAAAAAAATCAAATATAAAAAGCAACACTAAACTATGCAATGAAAGCAGAGTGGAAAGGCAGCACATGAAAAGGCTAACTTTTTTTTTTTTTTTTTTTTTTTTTTTTTTTTTTT